>NC_091214.1:10257579-10510079 GCF_040958095.1 Procambarus clarkii | reverse complement strand
CCGACTCACTGAGAGAGAAGCACCCTCCTAGAGTACCATGGGAACCCATTGCTCGGGACACAAATGTCCCAGACATGGGACCTCTATTCCTCCAAGCGTCAGAGGTATACAAAGCCATCATGTCATTTCCGCCAGGCTCAGCAGGGGGATACACTAGAGTAAGACCTCAGCACCTCAAGGAGATGACAAACCCAGTTCTCGGCGAAGTTACCGAGACACTACTGTCAGAGATCACGAAGTTTGTCAACGATTGTCTCTCCGGGTTGATCCCAGATACAATTAAACCCTTCTTCTTCGGAGCATCCCTTTGTTCCCTTAAGAAGAAGGATGGTGGAGTCAGACCCATTACCGTGGGTAACACACTTCGGCGCCTTGTTGCTAGGGCAGCTGTCAGAAAAATTAGCATAGACGCATCAACGATGCTTCGACTCCATCAACTAGGTTTTGGTGTCCCCCATGGCTGTGAAGCAGCAGCTCATGCAGCACGAGCCTATATCAAGGTTATATACATACATGCATACACATATATACATACATGTATATATGTGTATGCACAAGCACATATATACATACATGCATACATATATATATATGTATATATATATATATATATATATATATATATATATATATATATATATATATATATATATATATATATATATATATATATATATATATATATATATATATATATATATATATATATATATTAGTATATTTTGGTAGCAGTCTTTCCTGTAGACATATTTTATTAAATATGACCGAAAAAGTAAGATTAATAATTCTAACACGAATTTTCTCAATCTTTCGTACATTATGCTTCACTGTTGGAGGTAAATCAAAAATCACTTCTCCAAAATTCATTTTTATTTCTAGTCTGACGCGACACGGGCGCGTTTCGTAAAACTTATTACATTTTCAAAGACTTCACAAATACACAACTGATTAGAACTTGCGTTTCCCTGATTTTATATCTACATTTGAGTGAGGTGGGAAGGGTGATGTGGCATTACATTTGAGTGAGGTGGGAAGGATGATGTGGCATTAGAGGATATTAATAGGGTATTAAAAGTATCAACACAAGACAGAACACGAAACAATGGATATTGAATAGAAGTGTTTGTAGAAAGCCTATTGGTCCATATTTCTTGATGCTTCTATATTGGAGCGGAGTCTTGAGGTGGGTAGAATATAGTTGTGCAATAATTGGCTGTTGATTGCTGGTGTTGACTTCTTGATGTGTAGTGCCTCGCAAACGTCAAGCCGCCTGCTATCGCTGTATCTATCGATGATTTCTGTGTTGTTTACTAGGATTTCTCTGGCGATGGTTTGGTTATGGGAAGAGATTATATGTTCCTTAATGGAGCCCTGTTGTTTATGCATCGTTAAACGCCTAGAAAGAGATGTTGTTGTCTTGCCTATATACTGGGTTTTTTGGAGCTTACAGTCCCCAAGTGGGCATTTGAAGGCATAGACGACGTTAGTCTCTTTTAAAGCGTTCTGTTTCGTGTCTGGAGAGTTTCTCATGAGTAGGCTGGCCGTTTTTCTGGTTTTATAGTAAATCGTCAGTTGTATCCTCTGATTTTTGTCTGTAGGGATAACGTTTCTATTACCAATATCTTTCAGGACCCTTTCCTCTGTTTTATGAGCTGTGGAAAAGAAGTTCCTGTAAAATAGTCTAATAGGGGGTATAGGTGTTGTGTTATTTGTCTCTTCGGAGGTTGCATGGCTTTTCACTTTCCTTCTTATGATGTCTTCGATGAAACCATTGGAGAAGCCGTTATTGACTAGAACCTGCCTTACCCTACAGAGTTCTTCGTCGACTTGCTTCCATTCTGAGCTGTGGCTGAGAGCACGGTCGACGTATGCGTTAACAACACTCCTCTTGTACCTGTCAGGGCAGTCGCTGTTGGCATTTAGGCACATTCCTATGTTTGTTTCCTTTGTGTAGACTGCAGTGTGGAAACCTCCGCCCTTTTCCATGACTGTTACATCTAGAAAAGGCAGCTTCCCATCCTTTTCCGTCTCGTAAGTGAAACGCAGCACGGAACTCTGCTCAAATGCCTCCTTCAGCTCCTGCAGATGTCTGACATCAGGTACCTGTGTAAAAATGTCGTCAACATACCTGCAGTATATGGCCGGTTTCAAGTTCATGTCGACTAAGACTTTTTGCTCGATGGTACCCATGTAGAAGTTTGCAAACAGGACACCTAGGGGAGAACCCATAGCGACCCCATCTACTTGCTTATACATATGCCCATCCGGGCTCAAGAAGGGTGCCTCTTTAGTACAAGCTTGGAGTAGTTTCCTCAGAATACTTTCTGGCATGTCAAGAGGAGTACAGGCTGGATCACGATACACTCTGTCGGCTATCATTCCGATTGTCTCGTCCACAGGTACGTTGGTAAACAGCGATTCTACGTCCAACGAGGCTCTTATCCCTGTGGCCCGTGCGCCCCGCAGTAAGTCCACAAATTCCTTTGGAGACTTCAGGCTGAAGGCGCAAGGAACATAAGGAGTCAGCAGGCCGTTGAGTCGCTTTGCCAATCTGTACGTGGGTGTGGGTATCTGGCTAATGATTGGCCGAAGTGGGTTTCCAGGCTTGTGCGTCTTGACATTTCCATACGCATATCCAGGTTTATATTCCCCAATGATCTTTGGCAGGTGGAGTCCGGATTTCTTGGCGTTCACAGTTTCGATCAGTTTGTTGACCTTTGTTTTTAATTCCAGACCAAACTAAGTTCCAAAGGGTAACGAAGGACACTACAGCCGAATTAAAAACAAAGGTCAACAAACTGATCGAAACTGTGAACGCCAAGAAATCCGGACTCCACCTGCCAAAGATCATTGGGGAATATAAACCTGGATATGCGTATGGAAATGTCAAGACGCACAAGCCTGGAAACCCACTTCGGCCAATCATTAGCCAGATACCCACACCCACGTACAGATTGGCAAAGCGACTCAACGGCCTGCTGACTCCTTATGTTCCTTGCGCCTTCAGCCTGAAGTCTCCAAAGGAATTTGTGGACTTACTGCGGGGCGCACGGGCCACAGGGATAAGAGCCTCGTTGGACGTAGAATCGCTGTTTACCAACGTACCTGTGGACGAGACAATCGGAATGATAGCCGACAGAGTGTATCGTGATCCAGCCTGTACTCCTCTTGACATGCCAGAAAGTATTCTGAGGAAACTACTCCAAGCTTGTACTAAAGAGGCACCCTTCTTGAGCCCGGATGGGCATATGTATAAGCAAGTAGATGGGGTCGCTATGGGTTCTCCCCTAGGTGTCCTGTTTGCAAACTTCTACATGGGTACCATCGAGCAAAAAGTCTTAGTCGACATGAACTTGAAACCGGCCATATACTGCAGGTATGTTGACGACATTTTTACACAGGTACCTGATGTCAGACATCTGCAGGAGCTGAAGGAGGCATTTGAGCAGAGTTCCGTGCTGCGTTTCACTTACGAGACGGAAAAGGATGGGAAGCTGCCTTTTCTAGATGTAACAGTCATGGAAAAGGGCGGAGGTTTCCACACTGCAGTCTACACAAAGGAAACAAACATAGGAATGTGCCTAAATGCCAACAGCGACTGCCCTGACAGGTACAAGAGGAGTGTTGTTAACGCATACGTCGACCGTGCTCTCAGCCACAGCTCAGAATGGAAGCAAGTCGACGAAGAACTCTGTAGGGTAAGGCAGGTTCTAGTCAATAACGGCTTCTCCAATGGTTTCATCGAAGACATCATAAGAAGGAAAGTGAAAAGCCATGCAACCTCCGAAGAGACAACTAACACAACACCTATACCCCCTATTAGACTATTTTACAGGAACTTCTTTTCCACAGCTCATAAAACAGAGGAAAGGGTCCTGAAAGATATTGTTAATAGAAACGTTATCCCTACAGACAAAAATCAGAGGATACAACTGACGATTTACTATAAAACCAGAAAAACGGCCAGCCTACTCATGAGAAACTCTCCAGACACGAAACAGAACGCTTTAAAAGAGACTAACGTCGTCTATGCCTTCAAATGCCCACTTGGGGACTGTAAGCTCCAAAAAACCCAGTATATAGGCAAGACAACAACATCTCTTTCTAGGCGTTTAACGATGCATAAACAACAGGGCTCCATTAAGGAACATATAATCTCTTCCCATAACCAAACCATCGCCAGAGAAATCCTAGTAAATAACACAGAAATCATCGATAGATACAGCGATAGCAGGCGGCTTGACGTTTGCGAGGCACTACACATCAAGAAGTCAACACCAGCAATCAACAGCCAATTATTGCACAACTATATTCTACCCACCTCAAGACTCCGCTCCAATATAGAAGCATCAAGAAATATGGACCAATAGGCTTTCTACAAACACTTCTATTCAATATCCATTGTTTCGTGTTCTGTCTTGTGTTGATACTTTTAATACCCTATTAATATCCTCTAATGCCACATCATCCTTCCCACCTCACTCAAATGTAATGCCACATCACCCTTCCCACCTCACTCAAATGTAGATATAAAATCAGGGAAACGCAAGTTCTAATCAGTTGTGTATTTGTGAAGTCTTTGAAAATGTAATAAGTTTTACGAAACGCGCCCGTGTCGCGTCAGACTAGAAATAAAAATGAATTTTGGAGAAGTGATTTTTGATTTACCTCCAACAGTGAAGCATAATGTACGAAAGATTGAGAAAATTCGTGTTAGAATTATTAATCTTACTTTTTCGGTCATATTTAATAAAATATATATATATATATATATATAAGGGAGTACCACCTCTAGCTGGAAGGAGGGGGACCCATAGCCTCGGAGGAAACCACGCATAACGCATTAGAGGGAATGTTTAGATCCCCTCCAATACAGTTTCTGTGTGCTTTTCTCCTACCACCCCCTTCCTTTTTTATTTTTTGTGCTTTATTATGCATTTGATGGTTACAAGATATACATGGGTTGATACAAAAATAATAATGCAAAAAGGTGCTTAAAGGTTATGGATCTCTTGAAAAACACAACAATGGGAAACATTGATGAATGTCACAGACGGGTTCGATCATTGTTGCAAGTCAAGTATATATATATATATATATATATATATATATATATATATATATATATATATATATATATATATATATATATATATATATATATATATATATATTTATATATATATATATTTATATATATATATGTATATATATATTTATATGTATATATATATTATATATATATATATATATATATATATATATATATATATATATATATATATATATATATATATATATATTATATATATATATATATTTATATATATATATATATATATATATATATATATATATATATATATATATATATATATATATATATATATACACACACCCACGTACTTACATATATACCCATATACATATGCAAATACATAACTATACACATACATACTAAATTTTTCAATTATGGGGGGAAGGATATCTGGTTAGTATATCATCTGGGAATTATGTATTGTAGGGCTGGGTTTTCATCTAGTAAATCGAGGCTCTTGGGCTACCAGCTGTGGGAGCGGGGCGTCTCATCTTGGAGTAATCTTTCTAACATTGGGTGGCATTGGGTCCTCTAACATTTCGATGGTGTTCCACACCCTGATGGCTTGGTGCTGTAGTCTGGTGTTTAGTGACTGTATGTTCAAGAGTTCATGGAGCTCCTGGATTGTCTGATCATATGGTGGACGGTGTTTTGCTGCTCTCCTTAGCGCCTTATTTTGTACTGCTTGCAGTTTTTACATGTTAGTTTTCTTTATGGTGTGTAGTGGTATTGGGGGATACTCTAGATGCGGCCGAACTAGAGCCTTATATAGGTGGATATATATATATATATATATATATATATATATATATATATATATATATATATATATATATATATATATATATATATACTCCTGCTGCCTCCTTATGTCCCTTGCGCCTTCAGCCTGAAGTCGCCAAAGGAATTTGTTAACTTACTGTGGGGCACACGGGCCACAGGGATAAGAGCCTCGTTGGACGTAGAATCACTGTTCACCAACGTACCTGTGGACGAGACAATCGGGATGATAGCCGACAGAGTGTATCGTGATCAGGCCTGCACTCCTCTTGACATACCAGAAAACATTCTAAGGAAACTACTCCAAGCTTGTACTAAAGAGGCACCCTTCTTGAGCCCGGATGGGCACATGTATAAGCAAGTAGATGGGGTCGCCATGGGTTCTCCCCTAGGTGTCCTGTTTGCAAACTTCTACATGGGTACCATCGAGCAAAAAGTCTTAGTCGAAATGAACTTGAAACCGGCCATATACTGCAGGTATGTTGACGACATTTTTACACAGGTTCCTGATGTCAGACATCTGCAGGAGCTGAAGGAGGCATTTGAGCAGAGTTCCGTGCTGCGTTTCACTTACGAGATGGAAAAGGATGGGAAGCTGCCCTTTCTAGATGTAACAGTCATGGAAAAGAGCGGAGGTTTCCACACTGCAGTCTACACTAAGGAAACGAACATAGGAATGTGCCTAAATGCCAACAGCGACTGCCCAGACAGGTACAAGAGGAGTGTTGTTAACGCTTATGTCGACCGTGCTCTCAGCCACAGCTCAGAATGGAAGCAAGTCGACGAAGAACTCTGTAGGGTAAGGCAGGTCCTAGTCAACAACGGCTTCTCCAATGGTTTCGTCGAAGACATCATAAGAAGGAAAGTGAAACGCCATGCAACCTCTGAAGAGACAACTAACACAACACCTATACCCCCTATTAGACTATTTTACAGGAACTTCTTTTCCACAGCTCATAAAACGGAGGAAAGGGTCCTGAAAGATATTGTTAATAGAAACGTTATCCCTACAGACAAAAATCAGAGGATACAACTGACGATTTACTATAAAACCAGAAAAACGGCCAGCCTACTTATGAGAAACTCTCCAGACACAAAGCAGAACGCTTTAAAAGAGACCAACGTCGTCTATGTCTTCAAATGCCCTCTTGGGAACTGTAAGCTCCAAAAAACCCAGTATATAGGCAAGACAACAACATCTTTTTCTAGGCGTTTAACGATGCATAAGCAACAGAGCTCCATTAAGGAACATATAATCTCTTCCCACAACCAAACCATCGCCAGAGAAATCCTAGTAAACAACACAGAAATCATCGATAGATACAGCGATAGCAGGCGGCTTGACGTCGGCGAAGCTCTACACATCAAGAAGTCAACACCAGCAATCAACAGCCAATTAATGCACAACTATATTCTACCCACCTCAAGACTCGGCTCCAATATAGAAACATCAAGAAATATGGACCAATAGGCTTTCTACAAATCACTTCCATTCAATACCCATTGTTTCGTGTTCTGTCTTGTGTTTAGGAATTTATTACCCCAATTAATACCACCTCACCCCATCCACCTCACTCAAATGTAGATATAAACAAATCGAAGATGTGTAAGTTCTATTTAGTTGTGTATGTGTAAGCTAAAGTCTTTGAAAATGTAATAAGTTTTACGAAAAAAAATTAACGTAGATATATGACCGAACCTAACCAACCCTACCTAACCTAACCTAACCTATCTATATAGGTCAGGTTAGGTTAGGTACCCGAAAAAGTTAGGTTAGGTTAGGTTAGGTAGTCGAAAAACAATTAATTCATGAAAACTTGGCTTATTAGGCAAATCCGGCCTAATAAGCCACGCAACTGGTATGTACAAGACGCCTTAAGACGCCTTAACCCATACGCAAGACGTATGGATTCGAGTCACTTCTGGGGTGTGAGTTTTCAGTTGCATATTGTCCTGGGGACCATTCAGGCTTGTTCGCATTTGTGTTCCTCACGTGTGCCCCAAAGAATGAGGTGATTTGGTAAAATGCTATGCCCAAGATTACTATCCGAGTGCCGGCGGTGGGGTGGTTCAAATAGCCTCGGCTATCACCTCATTATGTCCGGTCGTGATGGTCAAGTGGATTAAGGCGTCTTGTACATACCAGTTGCGTGGCTCCTGGGAGTATGGGTTCGAGTCACTTCTGGGGTGTGAGTTTTCAGTTGCATATTGTCCTGGGGACCATTCAGGCTTGTTCGCATTTGTGTTCCTCACGTGTGCCCCAAAGAATGAGGTGATTTGGTAAAATGCTATGCCCAAGATTACTATCCGAGTGCCGGCGGTGGGGTGGTTCAAATAGCCTTGGCTATCACCTCATTATGTCCGGTCGTGATGGTCAAGTGGATTAAGGCGTCTTGTACATACCAGTTGCGTGGCTCCTGGGAGTATGGGTTCGAGTCACTTCTGGGGTGTGAGTTTTCAGTTGCATATTGTCCTGGGGACCATTCAGGCTTGTTCGCATTTGTGTTCCTCACGTGTGCCCCAAAGAATGAGGTGATTTGGTAAAATGCTATGCCCAAGATTACTATCCGAGTGCCGGCGGTGGGGTGGTTCAAATAGCCTCGGCTATCACCTCATTATGTCCGGTCGTGATGGTCAAGTGGATTAAGGCGTCTTGTACATACCAGTTGCGTGGCTCCTGGGAGTATGGGTTCGAGTCACTTCTGGGGTGTGAGTTTTCAGTTGCATATTGTCCTGGGGACCATTCAGGCTTGTTCGCATATATATATATATATATATATATATATATATATATATATATATATATATATATATATATATATATATATATATATATATATATATATATATATATATATATATATATATATATATATATATATATATATATATAATATATTGTCACACAATCTTCCTGCATATCATGGTAAACGACTTCTTCCCTACAACCTTCGTCGTTAATATCTTCGTCACGGCTGAAATTCTTGAAAACATGGATTCACGATTCATGTACTATAGTGTAAATACGTTGTAGGACCTGAGTCCTTACCAAGAGAGGGCGCAGCTTTCAACGCCACCACACAACTGTACGCCAGGCCTTGGGAACCTGGAATGGGGCTTAAGTGAAGCGCCTTAAACTCCTTATCCACTCGCACTTCTAGTATCATGATCCACTGAGTGATTATCCTTAGTAGGAGCTTTATGATGGTGTATTCCGCTTCTTGGAATTAGGAGCTACCCGCCACTCACAAGCCCATCACATCTCATCACCCTCAACTAACTATTCACCGTGTCGTCAACCTGTACTTTACAGTGTAAATGACCAGGTAGATCGTATATTACAGTGTAAATGACCAGGTAGACCGTACACTACAGTGTAAATGACCAGGTAGATCGTACACTAGAGTGTAAATGGCCAGGTAGAATATGGTAAAGTGTAAGTGGCCAGGTAGGCTTTATGCTAAAGTGTAAATGGTCAAGTAGACGATACACTAAAGAGTAAATGTCCAGTTAGACAACACACTAAAGTGTAAACGACACGAAGACTGCATACTAAAGTGGTATGTAATAATCGTCATGATTAACTAAAAGGACAAGATGTGAGAATAATAATAAAAATAATGAGAATCAACAGGAGTCATGAAAAGGATTCGAACCTTGGCGCTGGGTACTCCCAGGGAATCCTCCTCATGACATCTACTGATCTTATCATTGATACATCACGTTAATATTTTCTTTGTGTAATAATAATAATTACGAATTAGTGGCAGAATTCAGCTTCTAGCCGGGAAACATCTGAATTTGTTGATGTGAGAGTTAAAGTATAATATTAATAGATGGCCTATAATAGGGTGTCTCATGTCTGGTGTTTAAGTGAAGGTGTTCGGTTGTGGAACTGATAAATCAACACGAGTTTGGCGCGTCGGTGATAAGTGAGGTAGACTCTGAAGTGATGATTAAATTTTCTTTTTAACAAATACACGTAACAATAGATGGAATCTTGGATACACAGACGAGTCAGAAATGTATATTAAGAACTTCTTCGGTTGTTAATAATTGTTGAGAGTTAGACTTAGCACTTGTTAAAATTAGTTACGTACACAATTTTAACTGTAAAAATGACGAGAAACGGATAAGAGTCTTTGCATCATAGCTAAAATAATCGAAAGGCGAAGCAAGAAGCAGAGTGCGACCATAGAAGCACAACAATGTGAGTACACCACATCCCCTCCCATACTAACCTTCAACGTTTGACTTATTCAGTAGGAATGACTTGATGGCGTAGAGGTATTTGGGTGTGGCCAAGTCCCCCATCATTCCTTGACAGTGCCTACGCGCCGCCTCCCACGTGACCAGGTGTGGACTCAGGTAGAAGCATTCGTCCAGAACCAAAGTGTATGGGTAAGGGCAGGTCGGACCTGAAACAGCAATACACTGAAGAAACATAAACAACAAACACTTTAAGGTTGTGTATTGGGACAGTTGGATGAACAAAGTTGTCTTGTTTGTCTAGTACAAGTCAACGACGCCTTGTGGGGTGTGGTAATTGTTCAGTGTCTTCAACATCACCGTCAAAGAAATCATTGAAACATCACATACGGAACAGCATTCTGCCCATCATTAGTAAAATTGTACATGCGTATTGTTAGGCCTATATACTTATAAAAATCTATATACATACATATCCTGAGTTGTTGAGGACTATAAGGTTCAATAAAATGTTTGTTTGTTGGGATTAATTATATTAATCTGAAAGAGTCTGTGTTTTTACATTATATTGCTTATTGAAGTGAATAATAAGAAAACTTGTAATTTGTAATCGAAAGTAACTTAACAAACTGCTACGTAACAAAAGTACATTACCTATGTATTCTAACTCTGCCGAACGAAGTTAAAATTAACACCATATATGAATAACATGGCAGCAAGAAAATGTTATTTATTAAAAGTTAAACTGACTTTAGCAGTTATTAAAAATGTATTCTTCATATTTGTCGAAAGGGTTTTGACCAAATAAACCTCACTGAACGGTTTTGGCTGTAAATACTTGTGACATGAACCAAATATCATATACGTAAGGTATTGTGCAAAACGCTATTTGTCAAAATATTTTCTCAAATACAGGAATTACCTTGAGGGCAGAAGTTGCGTTCTCGTGTGGCAGTTAGTAGCTCCGTCAAGACTGATGTTTGGTGAGATAACGTTAACTGGGAAACGATCACTGCAGAGAGAACCTCCTCCAAGGCATTCTTCTCAGACACGGACTGACCATCCAAGGCATTCTTCTCAGACATGAGCTGACCATCCAAGGCATTCTTCTCAGACACGGACTGACCATCCAAGGCATTCTCCTCAGACACGAGCTGACCATCCAAGGCATTCTCCTGAGACACGGACTGACCAGCCACGACCACCACCGCCAGAAGCAGTAAGGAATACATAGTTACCGTGTTAATCTTAGCTCTGGTGGCGCTGTCTAGATACTTCCCAGACCATCTAAGGTACACAACTTGGCCCTCGGGTGAGTAGGAGAGGAGTGCCGCCCGTGTCGCTACAGCGAGAGGGGAAGTGATGCTCCTGCCTGGGGAAATTTACTCACACGACACATATAAGAGTAACCAGTATCACGTTGCTCGGAATACTGAAGTTAGCTGGTATCTGCCCACAGTGTTTCCTCCTAACTATTTAACAGTTGTTAAAACACGTTTACTCCATTTTTGTGGTATTTTCCACTCAGAACAAATACACATTGTTTTTCCTATCGAAGAGCAGCAAAGAATGTCGAAAATAAAATAAAAATTTGTCCACTGCAAGATTTGACAGGGATTTCCCATGGGCCGGATGCCGCTACAAGAACCTCGGTAATTCTGTTTACACCAAACAACACCCTCTGTCTTCCTCTCTCTTCCTCTAACTCTCCATCCACGTCCCTCTCCCCTTACTCTCCTCTGTTAATCAGATCTTCTCTTCCATTCTCACTCCCTCGCCTTCTTCTATTTCCTCCTACTTCCTCTCACTTTCCCTCTCCCTGGTAGATGTGGCAGATTTATTTGATTTAAATTTTAAATTTTGCCCCGAGGGGCGAGTTTATTGGGCAGCGCCACTCATCTTGTGAGTGAACATACCGCCATAGCAGAATGTACAACACTCCCCAATAGGAAGAAAACCCGCTGGGTTGTTCATCCTGTCACTTGTACCCAGACACAGCTGGGACTTGCTTAACTGTCTCAAGTGAACAGCTCCTCAAACAAGAAGATTAACATTTATCAACCCTTAAAAGCTTACGTTATCTTGCGGGTGCAAAATGGGGAAATCTTTTAAGAACAGTATCAATATTTGACAAATAGTGTTTTCCTAACTCAAACAATGTGGGGTTTATTATTCTACACATATTTATAATGTCTCTCAGGTGTTCACATTCACGTAGATAGTGGTCGATGTTGAAGATGTGGCAGATTCGGTGAACGCTTTAGATGTGGCTGATATGAGTATTTCATGTGCCAAACATGATAGATGTAGCGGGTGTGCAAAACTCAAACATTTACAACTCTAATTGGCAAACAATACCAGCCAGGTATACCATACCCGCCACATCTACCATACCCGCCACGTCTACCATACTCGCCACGTCTACCATACTCGCCACGTCTACCAAACCCGCCACGTCTACCAAACCCGCCACGTCTACCATACCCGCCACGTCTACCATACCCACCACGTCTACCAAACCCGCCACGTCTACCAAACCCGCCACGTCTACCAAACCCGCCACGTCTACCATACCCGCCACGTCTATCATATTCGCCACATCTACCAAACCCGCCACATCTGCCATACCCACCACAACTACCATACCCGCCACGTCTACCAAACCCGCCACGTCTACCAAACCCGCCACGTCTACCATACCCGCCACGTCTACCATACCCGATACATCTACAATACCCGCCACATCTACCATACCCGTCACATCTACTATACCCGATTAATCTGCCATTACCGCTACATCAATCATACCCGCTACATCTGCCATACCCGATTCATCTACCATACCAGCCACAGCTACCATACCGGCCACATCTACCATACCGGCCACATCTACTATACCGACCACATCTACCATACTTGTCACATCTTCAACACCCGCCACATCTACCATAGAGAGGGAGAAGGAGAGAGAGAGAGAGAGAGAGAGAGAGAGAGAGAGAGAGAGAGAGAGAGAGAGAGAGAGAGAGAGAGAGAGAGAGAGAGAGAGAGAGAGAGAGAGAGAGAGAGAGAGAGAGAGAGAGAGAGAGAGAGAGAGAGAGAGAGAGAGAGATAGAGAGAGAGAGAGAGAGAGAGAGAGAGAGAGAGAGAGAGAGAGAGAGAGAGAGAGAGAGAGAGAGAGAGAGAGAGAGAGAGAGAGAGAGAGAGAGAGAGAGAGAGAGAGAGAGAGAGAGAGAGAGAGAGAGAGAGAGAGAGAGAGAGAGAGAGAGAGAGAGAGAGAGAGAGAGGGGGGGGGTAGATGTGTAGATATGATGTATGTGGCAGGTATATGTGGGGGGTATAGTAGATGTGGCGGGTATGGATGATGAATCGGGTATGGTAGATGTATACGGTATGGTAAATACATCGGGAATGGTAGATGTAGCGGTAGTGGTAGATATGGCGGGTATGATAGATGAGGCGGGTATGGTTGATGAATCAGTTATGGTAGATGTGGCGCGTATGGTAGATATTGAGGGTTTTGTAGATGTGGCTGTAAGGCTAGATGTAGCTGCTATGGTAGGTGAGCGGGTACGGTAAATGTGGCAGGTTTGGTAGATGTATCAGTTATGGTAGATGTTTCGGATATGGTAGATGTGATGGGTATGGTAGTTGTGACAGATATGGTAGATGTGGCAGGTATGGAATATGTGGTCGGTATGATAGATGTGGCAGGCATGGTAGATGTGAAGGGTATGGCAGATGTGTCATGTATGGAAGATGTTGCAGGTATGGTAGATGTAGTGGGTATGGTAGATGTGTCTGGTATTGTAGATGTATCAGATATGGTAGATGTAGTGGGTACGATAGGTGAGCGGGTATTGTAGATGTGGCAGGCATAGAATATGTATCGATTATGACAGATGTGGCAGATATGGTAGATGTGGCTGGTGTAGTAGATATATCGAGTATGGTACATGTTGCGGGTATGGTAGATGTGGCGGGTATGGTAGATTTATCGGGTATGGTAGATGAATCGGGTATGGTAGATGTAGTGGGTATGGTAGACACGGCGGGTATTGCCTATGTGACGCATATGGTAGATGTGACAGGCATGGTAGCTGTGGTCGGTATGATCTATGTGGCGAGTACGGTAGATGTGACTGGCATAGTATATATATCGAGTATGGTAGATGTTGCGGGTATGGAAGATGTAGCGGATATGGTAGATATGGAGGGTATTGTAGATGTAGTGCGTGTGGATGATGTAACGGGTATGGTAGATGTGTCGGGTGTTGTAGATGTTGCGATTATTGTAGATGTAAGGTAGATGTAACAGCTACGATTATTGTGTGCATGGTAGATTTAACAGCAATGGTAGGTGTGTGGGCATGGTAAATGTCGGGATGGTAGATGTGGTGGGTATTTTAGATGTATCGGGTATGGTAGATGTTTCGCGTATGGTAGATGTGGTGGGAATGATAGATATATCGGTATGTTAGATTTATCGGGTATGGTAGATTTAGCTGGTATGAAAGATGTGGCAGGTATGGTAGATGTATCGGGTATTGTTGATTTGGCGGGTTTGGTAGATATGGCGGGTATGGTAGAAATTTAGAGCATAGTAAATGTGGCGGGTAAGGAAGATGTAGCGGATCTGGTAGCTGTAATGGTTATTGTAGATGTATCGGGTATGGTAGATGTGGCGGGTATGGTAGATGTGGCTGGTTAGGTAGATGAATCGCCTATGGTAGATGTGGCTGGTTAGGTAGATGAATCGCCTATGGTAGATGTGGTGGGTAGGATGGATGTTGCGGGTATGGTAGATATGGTGAGTATGGTAGATGTGGCAGGTATGGTAGATGATGCACGTTTGGTAGATGTGGCAGGTATAGTAGAATATCTGGAATGGTAGACATTGAGGAAATGGTAGATGTTTCGGTTAATGTAGATGTGGCGGGTATGGAAAATGTATCGGGTATGGAAAATATCGCGGGTATGGTAGATGTATCGGGAATGGTAGATATATCGAGTATGCTAGATGTGGCCTGTATTGTAGATGTGCTAATATGGTAGATAACGGGTATGATAGATGTATCTGGTGTGGTAATGTCGCACATATGGTAGATGTATCGGGTATGATAAATGTGTACATCTACCATAGATGTTGCAGGTATGGTAGATGTTTCTTGTATGGTAAATCCGATGGGTATGGTTGATTTGCCGGGGTATAGTAGATGTGTCAGACGGGTATGGTGGATGTGTCGGGTGTGGTAGATAAATCGGGATGGTAGATGTGGTGAGTATAGTAGATATATCGGGTATTGCACATGTGGCGAGTATGGTAGAAGTGGCGGGAATGGTAGATCTATGCATCGGGTATGGATAAATGTAGCGGGTTTTGTAGATGTTGTGGGTATTGTAGATTTTTTCTGGTATGGTACATGTGGCGGGTATGGTAGATGTGGTAGGTAGGGTAGATGTGGCGAGTATGGTAGATTTATCGGGTATAAAATAAAATAAATAAAATGTTTATTCAGGTAAGGTACATACATACATACAAGAGATTTTACGTAAATTGATAGATTTATAGATAGAGCTAGTACATACAATGCCTAAAGCTACTATTACGCAAAGCGTTTCGGGCAGTATGATAGATGTGAGTAATATGGTAGATATGTTGGGTATGGTAGATGTGGCGGGCATGGTAGATGTAGCAGGAGTTGTTGATTTGGCGGGTATGGTAGATGTTTCGGGTATGATAGATGTATCAGTATTGTAGATATGGCGGGTATGGTAGATGAATCGGGCATTTTAGATGTGGCGGGTATAGTACATGTGGCGGGTATGTGAGATTAGGCGAGTATGGTAGATGTGGTAGAATTAACGGGTATTGTAGATAATGCGTGTATGGTAGATTTGGCGGGTATTGTATATGTATCGCGTATGGTAGATGTTGCAGGATTGTTAGATGTTTCGGGATGGTAGATGTGCCGGGTATGGTAGATGTTACTTCCGGGTATGTTACTCAATGGTTACTTCCGGGTATGGTAGATGTTACTTCCGGGTATGGTAGATGTTACTAGTAGATTTTACTTCTAAATTGTTACTATTTTATTGTATTTGCTTTTATTCTTGTGTTTTGCTTTATCGTGTATCTTGTATCGTGATCCCTCTGCATCCTATGCACACTGATATTGATCCTGATCAAAATCTTCTGTCTCATATCTACACCAACCAGCACATTGATCATCATTATTGCAAGTATTTCACAGCACACCAGGCTAAACACAAACTTCAAAATAGCACCTGTCTATCAGTTTATAACCAAAATGTTAGATCACTTGGTAAACATTTTGACGATTTAAATGCATTACTCACAGCAATAGGTACTAACCTATCGTTCATTATTTTAACAGAAACTTGGCTAAATAAAGACTATACCCAACTCTACAACATAGCTGGTTATAAAGCCATTCATAACTGTAGGCCTAATAAAAAAGGTGGTGGCACAGCTATATATTACCGAGATACATTTATCTGCAACAGTGTTATTAGTGACAGAGATGACTACTGTGAATATACTTTTGCTCAGTTTTCAATTAAATCCCTTAAATCCTCTTTGACTATTGGAGCCATCTATAGATTTCCTAATACTAACATAGCTTCTTTCTCAGACAACCTAAGGAATCTTATTATAAACAACAATCTCAACAAAAACCACTTCATTCTGGGAGGAGATTTTAATATTGACCTGGGTCAACAAAATTGCTCTCAAGTTAACTATTTCCTTAACAGCATGAACTCATGTATGCTAATCCCCACAATCACCAAACCTACCCGAGTCACCCAAACATCAGCCACTACCTTGGACCACATATGGACAAACATAACAGCTCCCCTTGTATTTGGTATAATCTACGACAGAACAACTGACCACTATCCTACCTTTCTCATAGCGAACATGGACATAACACCACCAAAAAGCAAGAAACTTTCATTTAGGCTACACAGTGAATCAGCTTTAGACAATCTTACAGAGGCACTTTACAATATTAACTGGGATTCTGAATTCAATAATACCCATGATATAAATTCATTAGCTAACCTCTTCATCTCCAAAACTCTAAGCCTCTACAACATTCATTGTCCTCTCCTTACCAAGCAAGTAACTGACAAAAGATTAAACAATCCATGGCTCACAAGTGGCATTCTCAACTCAATCAACAAGAAACATGAATATGAAAAGAAAGTTAGGATTGGCCTAGTTTCAAAGGAAGTAGCTAAAAGGTACTCATCAATGCTTACCAGTATCATAAGAAAGGCAAAACTTGCATATTATGTGAATAGATTCAATGAAGCAAAAGGCAACATGAAAAGCACTTGGAAAACTATCTCTAGTATCCTAGGAACTACACAACACTCACATAACCAAATAAAACTCTACAAGGATGGGGGTATACCGTCAACTGACTTAGAAATGGCAAATGAATTTAACAGTTTCTTTTCATCGGTTGGTGCTAATCTTGCCAGTAAAATCCCACAGACTCAGACACATATTAACACATATCTCTCAGGCAGCTATCCAAACTCTCTTCTCCTTTCACCAATCAGCCCGGCAGATGTTGTGTCCATCATACATTCTCTACAAACCAAGGCAGGGAACACCAGTGAAATTCCGTCCATTGTGTACAAGAGAGCCTCCCATGCCCTTGCCCCACCCATAGCACTACTGTTCAACAAATCTATAGAGTATCACACCTTCCCTGATATCCTCAAAAAAGCAAGAGTAACGCCAGTCCATAAAGGAGGCAATCCGGCGGACATAAACAATTATAGACCAATATCAAATCTACCCATTCTATCAAAAATATTTGAAAAAATTATTTACAAACAGCTCTATTCCTACCTCGTAAAATTCGACATACTCAGCCCCTGCCAGTTTGGCTTCCGGTCCCAAAAGAGCACCAATGATGCAATCATTAGTCTCCTTGACATTATCTACTCAGCCCTTGACAAAAATGAGTTTCCGATTGGACTCTTCATTGACCTAAGAAAAGCCTTTGATACTGTTAATCACAACTACCTCTTACTTAAACTCCAGCATTATGGAATCCGAGGCCTTGCCCTTGACTACATCCGATCCTATCTTAGTGACAGACACCAATATGTAACCATCAATGATACAACTTCTTCCACTCTACCAATTACCGTTGGAGTGCCACAGGGCAGCATCTTAGGACCTCTTCTATTTCTTATATATATAAACGATCTGCCTAATGTCTCTAATATTCTCAAACCTATATTGTTTGCTGACGATACTACCCTTATCTACTCAAACCTCAACCCACATACACTAAATAATGTTGTGAATAATGAATTAAAAAAAGTCCACTTATGGATGTCAACGAACAAACTAACATTAAACATCGAAAAGACTTACTACATCTTATTTGGAAGCAAATCATCAAATGCAATTCAGCTACAGATAGACAACATTAACATCAGTAATAAAAATGATGGCAAGTTTCTTGGCCTATTCCTAGACAAGAGACTCAACTTCAGCACCCACATTCAACACATAACTAAGAAAGTCTCTAAGACAGTTGGTATACTCTCCAAAATCAGATATTATGTTCCTAACTCTGCTCTCCTCTCACTATATTATGCACTAATCTACCCCTATCTTAATTATGGTATCTGTGCATGGGGGTCTACCACTGCAAACCACCTTAAGCCCATCATCACACAGCAAAAATCTGCTATCAGAATAATAACTAACTCTGCTTTCAGACAACACTCAGCTCCCTTGTTTAAATCCCTAAACTTGCTAAATATTAACTCCCTCCACACATTCTCTTGTGTCAACTACATTTACAAAACCCTGTTCTTAAATGCAAACCATGCTCTGAAACTCTCCCTGGACAGATGTAATAGGACCCATTATCACCACACCAGAAATAAATATCTCTTTGATATCCCCAGGGTCAAACTTAATCTGTGTAAACACTCTATGCAAATTAAGGGACCTAGTCTATGGAACTCACTCCCTAGTGAATTGAAAAACTGTAAAACTTTTGCCTTATTTAAAAGCAAAACCAAAAAGTACCTAACTTCATCTATTTAGTTTCCTACACCGAGCTTTAAATTTGCTCTGTACCTAGTGTTACCCAATCTCCTAATTTTTATGTAATATCAAACAACCTTATCATTGTGTTCATCGCTGTCTTCTTTTATGTGCTAGCCATATACTGTATTGTGACTACCAATTTTTGTCAACTACCATTCAAGCTGTCATTGCAATCAATCATATATTGTTTCTGCTGTATTGTGCCTACCAATTTGTTGTCAACTACCATTTTAAGCTGTCATTGCAATCAATCATAGCTACCTATGTACTTTAATATACTGTACCTATAATTTTCTCTCTTCTTCTTTTTTTTTCATTCCATGTAATCTGTTTTCATTTTTTTGTCTATAAACTTTTCAAGTATTTACCTCCTTAAAATTTTCTTAGATTAAGGACCTGCCCGAAACGCTGCGCGTGCTAGTGGCTTTACAAGACTGTAAATGTATCGGTATGGTAGAAATATCGGGTATTGTAGGTTTTCCAGCTATGGTAGATGTTTCGGGTATGGTAGAAGTGGCAGATATGGAAGATTTGGTTGGTATTGTACTTACCTAGTTGTACTTACCTAGTTGTGCTTGCGGGGGTCGAGCTCTGGCTCTATGGTCCCGCCTCTCAAATGTCAATTAACTGGTGTACAGGTTCCTGAGTCTACAGGGCTCTATCATATCTACACTTGAAGCTGTGTATGGAGTCAGCCTCCACCACATCACTTCCTAATGCCTTCCATTTGTCTACTACTCTGACACTAAAAAATTCTTTCTAACGTCGCTATGGCTCATTTGGACACTCAGTTTCCAAATGTGTCCCCTTGTGCGTGTGCCTCTTGTGGTAAATAGTCTGTCTTTATCTACCCTATCAATTCCTCTGAGAATCTTGTATGTGGTGATCATGTCCCCTCTAATTCTTCTGTCTCCCAGTGACGTGAGGTTTAATTCCCGTAGTCTCTCCTCGTAGCTCATAGCCCTCAGTTCAGGCACTAGTCTGGTGGCAAACCTTTGAACCTTTTCCAGTTTAGTCTTATGCTTGACTAGATATGGACACCATGCAGGAGCCGCATACTCCAGGATTGGCCTGACATATGTCGTATATAATGTTCTGAAAGATTCCTTACACAAGTTTCTAAAGGCCGTTCTTATGTTAGCCAACCTGGCATATGCCGCTGATGTTATCCACCTGATATGAGCTTCAGCGGACAGGTCTGGCGTGTTATCAACCCCCAGGTCTTTTTCTCTCTCTGACACTTGAAGTATTTCATCTCCCAAATGATACCTTGTATCTGGTCTCCTGCTCCCTACACTAATCTTCATTACATTACATTTGGTAGGGTTAAACTCTAACAACCTTTTGTTCGACCATTCCTGCAGCTTGTCCAGGTCTTCTTGAAGCCTCAAGTTGTCCTCCTCTGTCTTAATCCTTCTCATAATTTTGGCGTCGTCAGCAAACATTGATTCAGATTCAGATTCAGATGTTTATTCAGGTAAGGTATATACATACAAGTGATGTTACATTAATGGATTGATATATAGATAGAGCTAGTACATACAATGCCTAAAGCCACTATTACGCAATGCGTTTCGGGCAAGAAAAACATTAATATCTAGAACTTAATACTAATTGGGCATAAAGAATAAAAGATGTTGAGAACAAATACAAATAAAGATAAAAAAAAAAGGGGGAACATGACTGAAAAAGCAGCACAAGTACAATAGGTTGACAAACAGTGTTGATTACAAAAAAGAAAAAAAAAAGAAAATAACAGACATGGGTTGACAATAGAGGAGTGAGGTAGATTACAGGGAATTTATTAGGTAGTGTTTAGTTTTTATCTTAAACTGGTTGAGAGAGGGACAGTCTTTAACATGGTTGGGAAGGTCATTCCACATTCTGGGCCCCTTGATTTGCAGAGCATTTCTAGTTTGATTAAGACGTACTCTAGGAATATCAAAACTGTATTTATTTCTGGTGTGGTGCTCATGGGTTCTGTTACAACCTTCTATGAAGCTTTTAAGATCAGGATTGGCATTATAGTTTAGCGTTTTATATATGTATAATACACATGAGAGAATGTGCAGTGACTTAATATCTAACATATTAAGAGATTTGAGTAGGGGTACCGAGTGGGTACCGAGGAATGAGTCTATGCCCTCTGTGAGATCATTTACGTATATATCAGAAACAGGATAGTTCCGAGTATAGAGCCCTGTGGGACTCCACTGGTGACTTCACACCATTCTGAAGTCTCGCCCCTCAAAGTAACTCTCTGCTTCCTATTGCTTAGGTACTCCCTTATCCACTGGAGCGTCATACCAGTTACTCCTGCCTGTTTCTCTAGCTTATGCATCAACCTCTTATGGGGTACTTGTAGTGTGGATGGCAACGTACAGACGATTTTTTTTTTGGGGGGGGGGGAATCGTCTGTGTGAGCCATGGTTTTCAGGTTCCAATATCCCGCGTGTGAGCCAGGGTTTTCAGGTAAATTTTGTCAGTCACAGATTTTAGAAGTTGTTAAAAGTTCTTATAATGAAAATAATTTCCGAGACTTTAGAAGTTTGTTAAGAGTTCTTATGGGAGAAATTCAAATTCGTGTTTATGAGCCAGGGTTTTCAGGTAAATTTTGTCAGTCACAGATTTTAGTTGTTAAAAGTTCTAATGATGAAAATAATTTCCGAGACTTTAGAAGTTTGTTAAGGAGGCATATTCATGTAAAATTAAAAGTAGTTCAATTTGCTTATAAATTTATTTACGAAATGGTTATAGAAAGGGCTGCAACTGGTCCAGGTTTCACCATCACACCCTAAACAGAAAAGGAGAAAAAAAATAAACAACGAATTATGCAACGAATTTTCAAATAGTTTCAGGGAACACATGTGTCAACTAAAATCATTTCTATAACACTCAGATATTAAATTAAGCACATAATAAAGGATTCTAGTGATCAGTTTTATCAAAAAAGTGTTTAGTGCAATAATATAATTATTCAAAGTTACCCTTTTAAAAAAATATGCAATATATGATATTTATAAATTTTTATAAAATCAACAAATAGACTTTGGACTAAAATGTCTACGCCATGTTGTATAAGCACAAACGCTACATATAAGGTGTAATTTGCATGTAAATTGATTAATAAATGAAAGCTCTGAAGTACTTTGAAGGTGTAAATTACTTTCCAGAGTAAAATAAAGATCCAAGTTCGGCCACCTGTAGCTGTGCTTGACTTCGACAGATTTCGTTCATAATTGGCACCCCTTGCAGATAGGCATCCATTGAGCAAGGTGTGCAAGTTTCATACAAATCCCTTGATAACAAATGAGAAAAAAAAATTGGCCAAAAAAAAAAAGAAAAAAAAAATTTTTACATATAAATATATTGCACATACATATTACAATTATTACAAGAGTTTGTGCTTCTACAGCACATAGTAGACATTTTAGTTGACACATGTGTTCCCTGAGATTATTTGAGAATGTTGAACATTCGTTGCATAATACGTTGTGTATTTTTTTTCTCCTTTTCTGTTTAGGGTGTGATGGTGAAACTTGGACCAGTTGCAGCCCTTTCTATAACCATTTCATAAATAAATTTATAAGCAAATTGAACAACTTTTAATTTATAACGATTTAAAATGATATGCCCCCTTAAGAGTTCTTATGGGAGAAATTCAAATCGTGTTTATGAGCAAGGGTTTTTTCAGGTAAATTTTGTCAGTCACAGATTTTAGAAGTTGTTAAAAGTTCTTATAATGAAAATAATTTCCGAGACTTTAGAAGTTTGTTAAGAGTTCTTATGGGAGAAATTCAAATTCGTGTTTATGAGCCAGGGTTGTCAGGTAAATTTTGTCCGTCACAGATTTTAGTTGTTAAAAGTTCTAATGATGAAAATAATTTCCGAGACTTTAGAAGTTTGTTAAGAGTTCTTATGGGAGAAATTCAAATCGTGTTTATGAGCCAGGGTTTTTTCAGGTAAATTTTGTCAGTCATAGATTTGGAATTCTTATGATGAAATAATGTCATACGAGTTTGTTAAAGTTCTTATGATGAAAATAATGTAATACGAGTTTGTTAAAGTTCTTATGATGAAAATAATGTCATACGAGTTTTGTTAAGAGTTCTTATGGGATTCTTACTTAGAAACTAGTATATTGCTATATAACTAAATCATTTTCCTGCCCCCTCCCCCCTGCATCTCCTGCTCATACATCACACCCCTCCCTCCCCCTTACCTCGCAATCTCTCGCCGCACCTGTGTTTACTTTAGACCCTCAGCCAGACGCCGCATGCAGGTCACCTCTTTAATCTTAATCTTATCTTCTCCATAATATCTGGACCGCCCCTCTCTCTCTCTCTCTCTCTCTCTCTCTCTCTCTCTCTCTCTCTCTCTCTCTCTCTCTCTCTCTCTCTCTCTCTCTCTCTCTCTCTCTCTCTCTCTCTCTCTCTCTCTCTCTCTCTCTCTCTCTCTCTCTCTCTCTCTCTTCCTATTTCCTTACAGCTATTTTCAGAGTTTCAAATAATCATAGAAGTTTATTTATATGTTTATGACCGAATTTGTAAAAAGACCATTTTCAGAGAATATTGTCTTAGATGTTTTGTTAAGGAAAACAGACAACTTAGCCATAACATTTAGTTTTATTTTTTTTTTACATTTTTTACATTTATAACATTTTAGTTTTTATTTACGGCTATTTCACCTGTAAAGACCAAAATTGAACAGAGCCCAGTTATAGACAGAATTTCGTCAGAGTCCATTTTATACCTAAAAATGAACAGAGTCCACTTTGTGAGCAAAATTAGTCAGAGACAGTTTTAAGCTCAAATTTCATCAGAGTCCAATTATCAACAGAAATTTGACAGAGTCAATTTTCTACCCAATTTTCATCAGTCCAGTTTATACCGAAAATTCGCCAGAGTCTACTTTGAGAGCAAAATTCATCAGAGTCCAGTTCATGATCGAAATTAATCAGAGTACAATTGAAGACCCAAATTTGACAGAGACCACATTTTCGCTACTAGCAGTCCAATCCCCCTGAAATTTTAAACAGTCATATTTCAGTCGTAGTAAATAAGATCAAGTCAGTTACTGAGCTCCAGCTCTCGTCCCCCACCCTACTCCACCCTCAAGTCTTTGTTAATATCCTATCAATTCCCCTGAAATTTTTACCCTCTGTATTTCAGGCACCGTAAATAAGATCAAAAACAGTTAACGAGCTCCAGCTCTCGTCCCCACCTTAGTTCTCTCTCGTATCTTTGTAAATAAACCATCAATTTCCCTGAAATTTTTACCCTCTGTATTTCAGACATAGTAAATATGATGTAAACAATTATAAAACTCTAGCTCTTGTTCTCTGTCCAAGTTCACTCCTGTAAATTCATTACTATCAGTCCAAATCCACCTGAGATTTAAACACCCAACTACATTTTCAGACATAGTAAATAAAAACCAGTTCAGTTATCAAGTTTTAACTCTTGTCCCCCAGCTTAGTTCATTTTGTACAAGTTCTTTATTTTCCAACTAAATCACCTGAGATTTAAGATCACCTTATTTCTAACGTAGTAAAATTAATCAGGACATTAGCCAAGCTCCATTTCCTCTGTCTTAGATCATCGAACATAAATATATCCGATCAAGTCCCTCTCCAGCCTAACTCTTTATCAGAGTAATCACCTAGCTTACCCTTTCCCTCCCTTACCTTCTCATCCCCAACGTATCCAAACCTTCAATAATCATACTGTATTTGCATATTTTCTCTATATTCAGCTGTGTTCTTCACATTTTTCCATGTTTTCTGTGTTCACTCCATGTTCTACAAATGTTCACAACATGCTCAGTTCAAATTTTTTCTACCATTTTCCCCATATGTTCACTATGTTATTTGTCATGTTTTCATGTACATCATATGTTCTCTGTATAACTTTTATACTCAATATTCATGTTCTCAATGTTCTTAGCTTGTTCTTCACATGTTCAGTGTTCATTCTTTGTATTCCCTATGTTCCTTATCATGTCTTCATATTCTCTATAAGTTCATATTCCCTGCATGTTCACTCTATTCATCAATTTTTTTCTAACATGTTTTCTATGTTCACTGTGTTCATTCCCTTACTTAACCTCAATTTTTTTTATGTTCTTTGTTTCTTTAAACCAATTTGTTTCTTCCATTCACTAACTAGTTCTTTGTCAAATAATATTATACTGCAATACAGTTCCCTCAACAATTTTAGTCACCCAGTTTATTTGCAAAACTATGTCAATGTAATTCTCGTAGTCAACTTAATAGTTCTACCAACCCTGTTCTTAAACAAATCTACACTTTATTCAGTTCCAAATTTACAAAGACAAACCTTTCTTGTAACTTCTTAACTAAAAATCTTTCGCCAATCAACTAAAACATAGTCACTTTCGTCATTTCTCAACTAAACTTATTATCCAATCAACTAAAAAATAGTCAGGATTAATCTCATTCAACACCATTCTTAACTAAAACAACCTTTCTCTTAGCTAAAAATTGTCAAAGGAATCTTTCCAACACTGTTCATAACTAACTTTATCCATCGTCATTCAACTAAAAATAATAACTTTCATCATTTCGTAACTAAACTTATTCCATAGTCAACAGAAAATAACCGTGTTCATCATGTTTCATTGTTATTTCTTATCTAAAAAATTATCCGCCAATCATCAGAAAAGTCATGTTCATCATGTTTTGTCTTTTGCTTAACTACAAGTATTCATCAGTCAACTAAAAAATAGTTACTTCATCATGTTTCCCTATCATTTCTTAACTGAAATATCACTTCTCTCATCTGAAATAGTCATGTGTAGCCTCTTTCCAACACTGTTCTTAACTAAAGTAACCTTTCACTTCGCTAAAATAGTCATATTCATCATTGTTCCTAACTAAAATTATATGTCGTTAAGTAAGAAATATAGTCAAAGACACTCTTCGAGACATCAAGGACTTACTCAAAGACATCAAAGTTGCACTCAAAGACATCCTTTGAGACATCAAAGACATCCTTTAAGATATCAAAGTTATTCTCAGAGGCATAAAAGCTATTCTCAGAGACATAAAAGTTATTCTTAGAGACATGAAAGTTATTCTCAGAGACATAAAAGTTATTCTCTAAGTAACCTTTCGTTCGCCAGAGAAACTTTCTAAGACGTCTTCGTTCATTAAAGTTAATCTCAGAGGCATAAAAGTCATTCTCAGAGCTTTCAAACTTGTTCTCAAAGTCATCAAAGTTATTCCAAGAGACGTCAAAGTTAATCTAAGACATCATCTTTCATCAAAGATATTCTCTCTAAGCCATCAATGTTCTTCTCTAAGACATAAAAAGTTATTCTCTATGTCATCAAAAAGTTATTCTCTGAGCTAACAAAATACTACTCATGTTCTCAAAGACATTCTCAAAGTCATCAAAGTTATTCTAAGAGCTAACAAAAGTTATTCTCAGAGTCACCTTCGTTCTTCAGAGAAACTTTCCAAAACATCTTTGTTCATCAAAGTTATTCTCGGAGTCATCAAAGGTATTCTCTAACTCACTTTTGTTCATTAAAGTTAATTTCTATGTTATAAAAGTTATTCTCAGAGACATCTAAAGTTAATCTTGCTCATCAAAGTTATTCTCTGAGCTAACAAAATACTACTCATGTTCTCCAAGACATTCTCAAAGTCATCAAAGTTATTCTAAGAGCTATCAAACTTGTTCTCAAAGTCATCAAAGTTATTCACAGAGTCATCAAAGTTATCTCTAAATCGCCTTCGTTCACAAAAAAGTTGTTCTCTAACACATCTTTGTTCATCAAAGTTGTTCTCTAAGACATCAATGTTGCTCTCTAAGACATCAAAGATGTTCTCTAAATAATAAAAGTTAATCTCTAAGTCACCTTCGTTCATTAGAGAAACTTTCCAATCCATATTCGTTGACCAAAGTTATTCTCAGAGTCATCAGAGTGATCTCTAATTCACCTTCGTTCACCAAAAGTTGTTCTCTAAGACATCTTCGTTCATCAAAGAAACTCTCCTTCTTCCATCATGTTATTCTTTAAGACATCTTCAGTCATAAAATTTCTCTCCAAAATGTAACTAGTTCGGCTTTTCATACCAAACCTGCACTTCTGTTAAAATATATTTTCTTAGTCACTTTACCCTAAAACTGTTCTCTGAACTACACTGTTCAAACTTACGTAACCTATCCTCTCCACCCAATGTTACTTAGTTAACGCAACGTTCCTAAACCTAACTTTACCTATCCTAACATAACTTACCTTACCTTACCTATCTTACCTAACTTTACCTATCGTAACATAACTTACCTTACCTTACCTATCATACCTAACTTACCTAACCTAACCTAACTTATCCTGCTTAACCTAACTTACCTACATTTACCTAACTTAACCTGCTTAACCTAACTTTTACCTATCCTAACTTAACTTACCTTACCTTACCTATCTTACCTAACTTAACCTGCATAACCTAACTTTACCTATCGTAACATAACTTACCTTACCTTTACCTATCTTACCTAACTTAACCTGCATAACCTAACTTTACCTATCCTAACATAACTTACCTTACCTTACCTATCTTACCTAACTTTACCTATCGTTGTAACACTGTAAAGTGTTTGGTTTAGTTTATTTAAAATATATATAGTACATGAGTCACAGACAGGGATTTGGAAGGGCGCCAGGTTGTCGGCCTGAGATCTCACACCTCAAAGCGTTAATGACCCCAAGTGACTTGAGGTCAGATCATGCGAATTTCACCTTGCTTCTGCTAATCTTATAATTGGAGCCTGGTAGCCTTCAAACATGCCGACGTTTAAGGAGTGGCTTGGTAGAGTGCCGGAGGCTATCTACTTGTGGGCGGAGTTAGTTACTAGGCTCCCCAATATATACTCGGAGAACTATCGATTCGAGAGCATTAAGCATTAAGAGAAGAACAGCAGACGAGACAGCAGAGCAGAGAAGACGTCCCTAGCAAGGAGGCTGTCGGCCGGCAGGGCGAGACAGTCTCTGTCAAGCTACAGACCCCCCCCCCCCCCTCTATCCAGCTATAGGCAGAGACACTTGGTGAGTTGAGCAGTAAGGTGACTTGGTCGTGTTTTACAAGTGTTGTGTGAGGATCAGGGGCAGTCAGTTGTAGTGTTCTCAGATTCTTGGAGGATGACTCACTTTGAATATTAATCTTTAGCATTTTTATTGGATTGCTTAAGTTATGATATTTATCATGAAAAATATAATTGTTGAATTTATTATTTAAATGGTCTTTCACTGTGTTCCTAGAAATTTTGAGTTGAGGTGAGAAAGCCTCTGTGTTTACTGGTTTCATGGTTTAGAATGAGTACAGGATAGAGATGGGACATATCAATAATGACCTTGATAACATCTTTTGAGAATTTTGTGATACAGACAAGTTCCATTCCTTGTCTTGTATGTGATGATCTAGAATGGATGGTGGCAGCATTTCGTCTTCTACTATCTACTCTTCTACTTCTACTATCTACTCTTCTACGTCTACCAATCTCAACCCGTTCTCGCAAATTCGTAAAGTCAATATTGACTTATTAACTACGTGCATAGGTGATATACTAAACATAATAGATACCCTTAAAAAGATTCATAGAAAACACCGACCTTACCTAACCTTGTTAGTATCTTAAGATAAGCATCTTATTGCTTCGTAATTACAATTATTACTTAACCTATACCTATTATAGGTTAGGTAATAATTGTAATTACGAAGCAATAAGATGCTTATCTTAACATACTAAGTAGGTTAGGTAAGGTCGGTGTTTTCTATGAAGCTTTTCAAGGGAAACTATTATGTTAAGTATGTCACCTATGCACATATTTAATAAGTCAATATTGACTTATTAAATTTGCGAGAACGGGTTGACCAATCTACACCTCTCCCTCCACCCCTCTCTAAACTCTCACTTTCAACTAATGACCCTCCTCGCTCCTCCCACCTCCCTACCTCTCACCCCAAACCCTCACTAATTACTTCACTATTCATTTCTTTCCTTTCGTTTTCGCTTATACGTTTGGGGCAGTGAAATGTATTCTAGAGTTCTCTCTAGAGTTTCGGGTAACTGATCAAGTGACGGCGCCTTGTAGTCTTAGCACCTAGGTAGTCGAATACCTAGGTTACAAGGTGTTGAACGAGAGAGGCTGCCTTAGGAACTCTGGGAGTGCTCTAGAATAGTTAGCTAACTGAGGACGGGATAACGGACTAGAGAGAGCTGTTTCCCCCGGCCTCGTTAGTTAACTGGGGGGTGGAATAATGGACAAGAGAGAGCTATTTCCCCCACCCCCCGATACAATGTTGGCAGCGGTGTTGAGCAATATGTTTAAAATAACAGGTGTTAGTTTAACATTGTTCTTTTGCCGCTCAGGCGCTATCAGGGAGATCTTGACAGGTGTTTAATATTCGCGAGTTAGCGAACTTTTTTTCAGGTTAGGAGATTGTGATTCTCTGGTGTTGTGTTTAGTGATTTTGTGAGTTTTGTGAAGTTCAGATAATGTTCACCAGAACTTGCGTGTGTAGTGATTAATGTTAGTGATAAGATTTGGTGATTTGGGAACTTAGCGGTTGGTGGTAGTGGAGCTCATCTGAGTGTGACAGGTGACCTCGCATGTCCCACGGGGACACCCAGCCACCGCTGGTCTCCAGGTCAGTTAGGGAGTGGCAGGTGTAGTTATTAAGTAGTTTTAAGTGGTGGTTCTGCTCAGATTATTGCGATCGACTGTTTTACTCCATTTGAACGCAATAACCCGAGGTGTACTGGTCTTGTACAGCATGCTAGGGGGAGGCTTAGTATGTCAGTAGACTTCACGTTGGGGACGCTCGACGTTAGACAGTCTGGTCACAGGGGTGACAACAGTTTGGAGTTGTTGACCGGCGGAGAAGCTAGGGAAACACTCTGGGTCACGTAGGTGGCTGTAGGTTAAGGGTGGGAGTAACGGTTAATTTAGTACTTAAGATTAAGAACGGTACAGTTAAGTTAGGCTAGTGTTTTGTCTATTAGTTTTGATATTTATTGTGGAGATTGGTTTAGGTGACAAGTTAAAAGTAGTGACAACCTTATTCTCTCTTCTCTAACTTTACTCTGTTACTGTTTTATGTTCCACCAAGTCAATATCATTCAGAGTTAATTGGATTATTAAAAATTGAAGTGTAGTTGTTGCCAGGAGGAGAGCGTTATGATATGACTGTGTAACCCTATACAAACTACAGGGTCACACAACAATTTGGGAGCACGGTATTGTCGCCTTTCTGTTCATCCACAGGTGGGAGCCAGAAGAGAGGAGAGACGCACATACAGAAGAGGGAGACGGCTGCTGTGCACCACACTCAGGGGCGTTCCTCACCACCACCACGACCAGCCCCTACCTGGAGGTCATGGCTCCACCACCACCACCACCACCACCCCGGGGACCCCAAGATGCAGCCCTCTCGGTCGGTCAACATTGGTCTACCCAGTGGACCCCAGGACGGACGGACCCCAGTGGACCCCAAGACGGACGGACCCCCAGTGGACCCCAGGTCGTTCTGCAGACGAACCCAGACGACCCAGTAAAGATGGAAGAGGAACAACAACGACTCCAGTCTGTCCCACCAACATCGGTCTACCCAGGATGGACCCCAGGACGGACGGACCCCAATGGACCCCAGGTCGCTTGTCAAAGACCCATGGGAGGAGGAAGAGAGAAGAAAGAAGAGAGAAAAAAAGAAGAGAGAAGAGAAGAAAGAAGAGAGAAGAAAGAAGAGGAGAAGATAAGACCAAGCTGAGTGAGACACGATGCCTAGTGTCCCTTGCTGGTGTCAGCATCATTGCATTGAGCGTAATTGCAAGACAGGATCGTTTGCCTTAACTGGCCGCCCCTCCTGCAAGCATGTTGCTCTGTTGAGTGATTCTTCCTGTGTCATGCGGACTTGATGTGGCTGTCAGAAGTAGCTCTCTGAAGGAGGCGTGCTGGAGCAACAGGGAGGAAGAAGAGTAGGATGGGATTTCTACTGTTGGCAACTATATGAAGGTCTCGAACCTTGTAGTCCCCATAGCTGTGAAGAACCCCAATATACGTCTCTCATGGTGACTGACGTAGGGCCAATTACAGATCAGCTGGGACAACCGAATTCCACGGTCCTGTGCGCAGTTCAAGTAGTAACGGCTTTCTGGTTGACCAAGGGTTGTTGTGCGTTAACGACGGAGAAGCGACGGAGGCAGTTGTGTTGAAGAAATGTGGTACAGGACTATCTACAAGACCAAGCAGTGACGTCGCCCAGCCAGAGACAATGGACGTCTGTCTACATATTTCATTTTTAGAGTAGGATGATGTATATTTGTTTAGCTAGGATGTATTCTTTTCGTTAATAAAGTTGTCGCACACAGCTAGCTCGCTTTAGCAGTGTTGCAAAAAACTTTATTTTCGGGGAGAAGGGGAGATGTAACACTGTAAAGTGTTTGGTTTAGTTTATTTAAAATATATATAGTACATGAGTCACAGACAGGGATTTGGAAGGGCGCCAGGTTGTCGGCCTGAGATCTCACACCTCAAAGCGTTAATGACCCCAAGTGACCTGAGGTCAGATCATGCGAATTTCACCTTGCTTCTGCCAATCTTATAATTGGAGCCTGGTAGCCTTCAAACATGCCGACGTTTAAGGAGTGGCTTGGTAGAGTGCCGGAGGCTATCTACTTGTGGGCGGAGTTAGTTACTAGGCTCCCCAATATATACTCGGAGAACTATCGATTCGAGAGCATTAAGCATTAAGAGAAGAACAGCAGACGAGCCAGCAGAGCAGAGAATTAAGACGTCCCTAGCAGATAAAGACTCGCCAGCCAGCAGCCGCCGTGAGCAGACGTGCTCCCAGGAGCTCCCGCCACCTACAGGAGAATCTGAGCGTTGGCTCCGCCCACCTCACTCAGGATTGGTGCGCCAGCGAGCCAATCACAGCCGGCCGGCCGCGTAGCAGCCAGCCTCACCCACTGCCAGTCGACAACAAGCTCTCTCGGCGTCAAGACACGCCGGGGCACCTGTACTGTGTCTCAACCTAGCTCTACTGACGCTTACAGCAGTATGATGTCCTAATAAAATAACTACCCATCCTCATCCTTCATCCCACACCCCCTCCCCCCCCCCCATTCCCCACCCTCTCCTCCCCATTCTCTCCCTGCCTGTACCAAGACACACCACACACACACTCACACAATACACAATGCATAACCTACTAATCATAGAATTAAGGAGTGAATAAGGCTGTCTTTCTAAACTGTTTCTACCTCTTGTATTTCGCCATTCCAAACGATCATTCCCGAGCGGTAGCCAAAACCGGGTTCTTGAAATTCTTGCGGAGGTTTGATCGGGCATCTAACAGCCTTGTAGCAGGCTTAGGCTATCGATAGGTTCAATTACCACCTTGTCTAGTAGCTCTAGTTGCCTAGCAACTAGAAGTTAGAGGCCTCGGCCTAACTAACACCCACCATCCACTTAGTCTACCTGGACACTTCACAGCACCCACCATAGTATAGATTAGATTAGGCTGCCTGGCCCACCAAGCTATGGCGACCAAAGTCAGATTCACAGACGAATCTGGCCGGGGTCGTACCCCAGCCCAACTACTTGAGGTGGTCTACGAGACCACCCAGATTACCTACAAAAATGTGTACAAAATAACGAATGGAGCCATCTTGTTGGTACCCAATGCAAACCTCCCAGACCTCCTTTCGTCAGACACCATGAACAAACTAAGGGAGAAGAATATCACTGTCTACCCCCCTGCCGAATTCCAAGCCCAACGCACCATCTTTGTACATAGGATCCATGACATCATCATGGATCACTCAAATGATGAAATAATTGCAGAAATAGAGAGGAAAAACAGGGACGTCAAAATACTTCAGGCCCACAGATTCACAACCCAACGCAACAACCAAGTACTGAAACTTACTCTGGCTTCACCGGAGCAAGCAACGCAAGTCTGCACACAAGGCCTTTCTGCATTTGGCATCATGGCTGAACCTGACAAAATCAACCCACAGAGGTTTTACAAGCTCAAGCAATGCTTCAAATGCTTTCAGTATGACCACTATTCCAATGCATGTAACAATGGAACCCCCAAGTGCAGCAGGTGCACAGGGGAACACAGCTACAGGGAATGCACAAACCCAACACCCAAATGTGCTCTATGCAATGGTCCACACATTGCAATCTCGCATCTTTGTCCTCGCAGGCAAGAGGCAATCAAGCAATTGCATGAAACGGAGACAGCAGCCCGCCAACAGGCAGCTATTACCATCCCTGCCCCTCCTCCACCAGTAAATGCCTGGGGCATCCCTAACCAACAACAGGCCCAGTCGGGGGCCCAAGGGGGACACCAAAGCACCCAACACCCCCATAACCCCACGGTTATACCAGAGCAAACCCAGAATCAAACACAACAGGCCCCAACACCTAACTCTCTTGCACCAAACCCCGATCCCAAGCCCAGCTTAGGGGCCGAACTCCTAACATTTGCTCAAATCCAATTCCCAGACAACCCAGTGAAGCTCCTAGGTTTCTGGAACTCACTTAGGAAAGACAATGGCCTACCCCCTGTCCATATGTCCGAGGACTCGCTTGCCTACTTGACTCCTAACATCACAACAACCGCCGGCCAGGCCCAAGCACAACTCAACAACCCCAACCCTAGTACTCCTCGCCCCCAGGCCTCTACCAACGCCCAGGAGACTCCAAACTCCCTGAACAACCCCGGCCCCTCCACCCCGACATTCTGGGAAACACCTATGTCCACCCCTCCTGAAACATTCCCACATCAGATCGTCCTCAAAGCTATCACAAACTCCCTTGCCATACGGAACCCCATCCGGGGCTCTAGGAAATTTCGCTTCAAACACCGCAGCCCCACAACAATATATTCCACACAACGCTGTAACAAGAGGCCTAGGACCAACACTTACAGCCGAACCCCATCCCCTGTGGACGGAGCAAGGGCAAGCAACCCCCACAACTCTCCACCAGAGAGCGACTCTAGCACCACAGATGTCGACATCATGAACAGCAGTGACACCGAAGACCCCTCAGTGGCACAGCAACGTATGGTAAACCCCAACCCCAACCAATCCCCGACCGGAACCAGGAACAAGATACCTGGCTCAACAGCTTTACCCCCCTCCTCCACAAACAGAAGCGACCAAACCGAATGCAATAACATTGGCACTACAGCCAAACAAACACTTCCGTCTCATAGTCAATAATGGGGATCACAATCCTTCAGGCGAACATCAGACACTTCTTCAACAACAGATACCTTCTCACTCTGGAAGTAGCCAGACTTAACCCAGATGTAATCTTACTCAATGAAACAGCGGCCAGACAGGACCAGCACATCTCCATCTGGGGATATTCCACCAGGGAAGTCAACAGGGGTAGGTTCAGTGGGGTGGCAATACTAATAAGAAGAGGACTCTCCTACCGCCCCATCCTCGTAGAAGACGACAACTTTCTTGCAATAGAACTCACCACTTCACACGGCCCCCTCATCGTCTGCACCGCATATCTACCACCTAGACTGGCCTACCTCCCCTCCATCCCTCTGAACAAGCTGCTCGACAGGAATCTCCCCACTATCATCGCAGGAGACCTGAATGCCCACCATCAGGCCTTATTCAACGCACCTGCCAGGCCAGACCTCAAGGGCAGGCAGCTCTTCAATCTAATGCAAAACCGGGACCTCTCCTTCCAAGGCCCCCACTTTAAGACGTTCTTTGCGGGCAACCAGAGGGGCACCCCTGACATAGTGCTGACCAACAGAGATTGTGACCTGTTCCACTGCAGAGTAACCCCAGGCAAGAACGTGGGGTCGGACCACATCCCTGTGGTCACATCCCTCCAAGCAGCCCCCTTCAGATATGTGGCACCACCCAGGCCCAGACTGGGAACCATACGTGCCCGTGAATATGACACCTTCCTTGCTGACGACCCCATCATTGAGTTCGAGAACCTCCCAACCCAAACAATCGACCAAGCAGTAAACACCATCCACAACCGGATCCAGCTTGCAACCGAGGCCACTTGTGAAATATCCACCACAAGGACTTACCACCAATATAAGCCGACCCGAGAAATCAGAGGCAAAATGAATGAGTACCAGCGAGCCTGCCAAAGCCACTACCAAACTGGCCAGCCACCAGCGTTGACCCTACAAACACTCAGAAGGGAAACCATAGACCTTACGCTGACCCACAAGAGCCACATTTGGGGAACCCTAGTGAGACAGGCCAACCAGTACAAAAGGGAGCCGGCTACTTTCTGGCGCAAGATCAGACAGCTCCTGGGATCAGTTAACCCCAGCCTCACCCACCTTGTACACACATTCCTTGACGAAGATGAAGAGGAGCAGCAAGAAAAAATAGAAGACCCACAGGATCAGGCTGACCTCATGGGCGCAGTCTGGAAAAAGACACTCACAGCTTCAAACAGCAGAGCCTTCAACAACACTCACTTTGAACGTGTCAACCAATGGACAACAGAAAATGCCGCCTCCCTTAACAGCACCCCTCTGATTGACCTGACAACCCTAGAAGACGACCACCCTCTAACAAGACCCATAACTATGCTAGAGATGAGAGGAGTCATCAAAAGCACCAGAGATAAGGCCCCTGGACCATCAGGGATCAAAGCGCTGCAGATCAAACTTCTACCAGGCAATCTTATGCAATCCATACTCAACCTATTCAACGCTATGCTGGCATCGGGTCACATTCCTGTAGCATTCAAGTCAGCCAAGATGATATTCATTCCCAAACCCAAGAAAGACCCCCACCAACCTGGCAACTACCGACCAATCTCCCTCTTAGACACGATAGGCAAGTGCTTTGAAAAAATCATGTCAAACCGTCTTAACTACTACATGGAGTACAACAACCTCTTCACAGAAAAGCAGTTTGGCTTTCGAGCACATAGATCAACCCAGCACGCAATTAACATCATCTACGACGCCGTAAGCTCAATTCGAAAGCAAAAACAGGTAGCTTTGATTGCAACGAGGGACGTACACAAGGCCTTCGACAGCTTGTGGTGTAACAAACTAGGCTGTTGTAAGAATTATCCAGAGTGGTTTATCGACAAAAGAGAATGGGAAGCTGAGCCGCATGGTGACCTGACCCCCAGGGGAATTCGCGGTGGAAATAACCGACGCTTTGTTCATATCTGCGTATAATGAATCATCCTATAGTATTCAGTAATTTAGAGAAAATTAGCCTTTATTCATTTTGCATTAAAATTGTATTGTATAATAGTACTGGATACAATATCAAGAGTATTCTAATTATTGAGTTTAAGTCACCATCAGTGACGTCACGAATCAGATCTAACTTTTGAGGCGGAGTGACCGGCGGTCATAGGTCAGCAGGGTTGACATGTCTAATATTTCTCAAAGTTTTAGTAACCATTTTTGTGATCGGGAACAGCTCTGCCGTTAGAGGCTTGTGTAATTTATTTCAGTAAAATAATTCAACTAGTCTGGATCAATTAAGTACAACCGAGTTTAATTGTTATAACTTAAACCTTGCTAGTAACTGGGTAGAACTTTGACTAGGCGCAAGGATACAATGTTCTGTCTGGGGGAGACGAGACAAGGGAAAAATCAGTGTGGTCACGGAAGCAGCTGGGATAAGAGGTCAACATCTTACCTCTCCCCAACAAGACCAGCACAACACCCAGAGCTGTGGTCGCCCAAGGTATAGTTGCTATTGTAAATTATAGGGATAGTCTTCTCATTTGCCATTCAGGTCAAGTAGGGAGTGTTAAAGTGATAGGGAGTGAACACATTTAGATTTTGTTTTTAGTTTTCTTTTAATAAATTAAATTTGTTATTAATTTGCATTTTATTGTTTCCATGTGTTTTATGTGTATACTTGTCCTGGTCACGTGGTCCACACGAGGCAGAGTTGCATTGGGCGCCGATTCTAACATCGAATCGGAATCATCATTACCGTGTAATTTATTCCACACTCAAGGTCATCGTTTTATAGTGGGGATCAAGCCCCCTAGGTTGATTAATTAGCGTGATCGATCCAGACCTCGATCATTGCTCTTGTATTACTGGTCTGGTGGTGGCAGCAGAGGTGACTCTAGGGTTTTGTTCAGAGCTTAGGTCACGTCATACTGGGTGTAGAATCCTAAGTCGGTCAATCGTCTTAGGACCACGTGGCGTGGAGTTGGCTTTGTTAAAAGTTTTGGAGTCCCTTGGTTTAGAAATAAAAGTAAGAATACGGGTAGAGGGAGTAGAAAGAAGGAAGTAAAGAGAGAGGGACCCAAACCCGTGTTACAATGGTGGCAGCGGTGGGATACGTGTTGGTGCTAGTTGACCATCTGTCTAGATACACTACACTAGTTGCATTACCTCAGAAGGATTCTCGTACGGTTGCAGATGCGTTCTTGCGTAGGTTCGTTACTGTATTCGGACCTCCTAAAGTTTTAGTCTCTGACCGGGGTCAAGAATTCAATGGGAATATATTTAGAGAAGTTTGTAAGATTTTAGAGACAACTTCGGCTTTTACAACGGCCTACCACCCACAAGCAAACGGAATGACGGAACGGACTAATCGTTCAGTCAAGGATATGCTTGCAATCCTTGCTGAACATGATGCAAACACCTGGGATGAACACCTACCCTATGTTCAGTTCGCCTTGAATACTGCCATCCACCAATCAATTAACACCCAACCACTTCATTTGTTTACTGGTAATTCATGCAATTTCCCGTCAGGTCTGCTTAACAGACATAATGTTGCATACGGGGAGGACTATCCTTCAGAGGTCCTTGGAAAAATGAGAAATGCATGGAATATTGCAGCTGAAGCGTCCAAGAAGGCACGGACTCGGTATGCTCATTTTTATGACAAGAAAGTGCGCCCTCTTGAGTTGAAGGAAGGAAGCCTCGTATTGAGAGTGAATGAGGCTGCGCCCGCCAATCAGAGCAGGAAACTAGCTCCGAGGTGGCGAGGACCATATAGAGTAATTAAAAGGGCGGGGCCGGTTAATCTTGTTATAAAAGGAGTGTTCGAGGACCAGGTGGAAAGGACAATTCACGTAAATAAATTGAAACATTATCATGCTAGAGAGGAATTAGAACTGCCTTCAGCGGGTCTAGTTCCTGACTCAGCAGTGCTGACTCATGGCTTCACCGACGAGTGAGAAGATGAGGATGACCCTCTGTCATCGCTCATCAGTAGTCAGGTGCAGTCTCGCCACCCTATGGTGACGAGATCTCGCGCTATACAGTAAAGTAACTTCCTTGGTTAGTATAATTTAGTATTCATTAGATTTTCCTGTAAAGGCAATGAGATGTACTATGTCTATACTTGACTCAGGTAGCAACTTTTACCGTGCTCTGGGGTTCCACCTCCACCAAACCCAGAGTATATCTATGCTTCCGCTGTGTTGTGTCTGTCTGTTCCCAGGTCTGATTGGTACACCGACCCAGTTGTTCCAGCCACACGTGAACCCTTGTCTGTAAAGACCGAGGGGGGAGGCACGTTACACAAAGCCCTCCCCCCACCAGACCCAGTAACCCATACATCAGTTACTTTGGGGATGAGTGACTGTCCAAGAGTCACCCGGCCGACGCCTCACGTCACTAACGAGGTTGTCAGGGCCAGCGAGCTGCCCACATTATAGCAGTCACCGGAGGTGCCATACAACGCCGGGGTAGCTGTCTCGAGATCACCACTACCCACCTGCTGCGTCATCAAGACTGCAGTCATTCCAGCAGTGTTGGAGGAGAGGTCAAGAAATGGAAAGCACGTAGCAGTACTCAAGAATTTCGCCGGAAGATTAATGATTACGTCATCTGAAGTAACAAGAAAGCAGAAGTAAGGCGGTCACAGGTGGAAGGCACGGTTTCCCTACAGAGTACCGGGACTCGCCAATAGAAGGTCGCAAAATTGTCTCCTTTGGCCTAAAGTCGGCGGTACGAGGGTATGCACAGTTGGTGTTTACGGCCTAGTAACCTGGTGACATCAAGAAACGCCTGAGATGACGTGAGCAATGATGGAAGACGAGATTCACCTGTTCTGCAAACAAGCAACCCGCCTCTACGACCTTCTAACATCACTCCTGCTAAGAGACGCCGTTGGTACATCCAGTTCTGCTCTGCTGTGGTCATCTGCGACAAGTTTAACATCAAGACTACCGTGTGAACTGTGATTAATACGAAGGCGTGTGGACTGTCGAGAGCAAGATTAATGGCCGAAGTAACAGTATTCTACAGCTGTCACTTGGCACTCAGCTCTACTACACTCTGTCGTCATTCAGGAGTACCGGATGGGAGTACAAGAGGACCAGGTATTGATGTCTACACATGAGAAGAAGCAAGATCGACACCGTCATCGTCAGCGACTACATTCAGCATCCAGCAGCATCGATTTTTTTTTTCTCGTTTACTCAATATGAACAATTGATACAAACAACAAAGTTGGCTCTGAACATCTGTGTAAAGAACATCTGGACACTTTTGTTTAAATGTTGAAAAACAGAGTTAGAATCAATTCTTTATAAATGTTGAAAAACAGATTTAAAATAATTCTGGTATAATATATGAATTTTGCTCTATAAATTGGTCAGTAATCAAAATCGAAGCCCCTGTGTAATTGTCTCAGCCCAGAACAAACGGTTATGGAAAATTATGTTGTGCTATTTTTTTCAGAATGTTTGAACACAGGAGAGGCGGACCAATATAAACATTGACGTACACTTCTAGTGAGTGAGAACACTTGGCTGTACAGTCAGCTGAAACCTGTGATATAGTATAGGAATTTTTTTTATATTTTTAGATACATGTAATAAACGTTAGGTGTGTTCCTTGATGGGGAGTGGTTAGTACACGGATGAGTACCTGATAGTTCCGTAGTACGCTCCCGGATGACTGAAAGTTCAGTCTGAAGATATACTCTAATGTTTGTTTGAGCACGGTGTGGCCGGCTCTAGAGGACACATGGACTTGGCTAGTGAAGAGCCAAGAGAGTTTAATAGCTAGTTTTTGATGGTAGAGTAGGGACATGTTATTTAGCTATGTCAGTAAGGGTAGGATGTATGTTTCCTGATATTGGAGGATTGCTGTCAGTTGACAGCTGAGAAATTTATGAAATATGAACATGTTCATTATGATGTTGGACTATTATTTGTCAAATTTTATTAGTTAGGTTAGCTTTTGTTTGTGGCATGAGTTGAATTGTGGGTTTGGATACTAAACCTCGTGAATTTTAACAAATTAACAAGGTTTACTAAGTGCTTGTGCGGGGGGGTTGTAACAAACTAGGCTGTTGTAAGAATTATCCAGAGTGGTTTATCGACAAAAGAGAATGGGAAGCTGAGCCGCATGGTGACCTGACCCCCAGGGGAATTCGCGGTGGAAATAACCGACGCTTTGTTCATATCTGCGTATAATGAATCATCCTATAGTATTCAGTAATTTAGAGAAAATTAGCCTTTATTCATTTTGCATTAAAATTGTATTGTATAATAGTACTGGATACAATATCAAGAGTATTCTAATTATTGAGTTTAAGTCACCATCAGTGACGTCACGAATCAGATCTAACTTTTGAGGCGGAGTGACCGGCGGTCATAGGTCAGCAGGGTTGACATGTCTAATATTTCTCAAAGTTTTAATAACCATTTTTGTGATCGGGAACAGCTCTGCCGTTAGAGGCTTGTGTAATTTATTTCAGTAAAATAATTCAACTAGTCTGGATCAATTAAGTACAACCGAGTTTAATTGTTATAACTTAAACCTTGCTAGTAACTGGGTAGAACTTTGACTAGGCGCAAGGATACAATGTTCTGTCTGGGGGAGACGAGACAAGGGAAAAATCAGTGTGGTCACGGAAGCAGCTGGGATAAGAGGTCAACATCTTACCTCTCCCCAACAAGACCAGCACAACACCCAGAGCTGTGGTCGCCCAAGGTATAGTTGCTATTGTAAATTATAGGGATAGTCTTCTCATTTGCCATTCAGGTCAAGTAGGGAGTGTTAAAGTGATAGGGAGTGAACACATTTAGATTTTGTTTTTAGTTTTCTTTTAATAAATTAAATTTGTTATTAATTTGCATTTTATTGTTTCCATGTGTTTTATGTGTATACTTGTCCTGGTCACGTGGTCCACACGAGGCAGAGTTGCATTGGGCGCCGATTCTAACATCGAATCGGAATCATCATTACCGTGTAATTTATTCCACACTCAAGGTCATCGTTTTATAGTGGGGATCAAGCCCCCTAGGTTGATTAATTAGCGTGATCGATCCAGACCTCGATCATTGCTCTTGTATTACTGGTCTGGTGGTGGCAGCAGAGGTGACTCTAGGGTTTTGTTCAGAGCTTAGGTCACGTCATACTGGGTGTAGAATCCTAAGTCGGTCAATCGTCTTAGGACCACGTGGCGTGGAGTTGGCTTTGTTAAAAGTTTTGGAGTCCCTTGGTTTAGAAATAAAAGTAAGAATACGGGTAGAGGGAGTAGAAAGAAGGAAGTAAAGAGAGAGGGACCCAAACCCGTGTTACAGTGGCACGATGGTCTTGTGTACAAATTAGCAGACTTACCAGCGCAAAACTGGACCCTCCTCAGGCTGATCAGAAATTTCCTTAAGAATAGGCAAGTTACCCCCAGCTTCAAGGCAAAAGAGGCCGCAGCCTTCACCCCAACAGCTGGAGTCCCCCAAGGATCATGCTTGAGCCCGGTTCTCTTCAACATCTTTGTAAATGACCTACCCCAACCAGAGTATAGGGACACCATTATCGTACAATTTGCGGACGACGTAACACACGTAATAACATCTAACCCTAGCATCCAAGCGGCCAAGCATGCAACTGTAACCCGTAAGGCAAACGTAGAACTAGCAAGGACTGCTAACTGGGAAAGGAAATGGAGGATCACCACTAACCCAGAAAAGATCCAATTAAGCACTGTCGGCTGTATGGCCTTCTCTATTGAAAATGAGGGGGGAATAAGAATCAGGGGTGAACCCATAGCCATCTCAAACTCCAACACAGTGCTCGGTTACAACTTCAACAGGCTACTCAACTCCTCCCAGTACGTATCCCAGAAGACAGCGATGGCCCGGGGCTCACTGGAGAGGCTCTTCCGTTTCAACCAAGCCCCATCCCACATCAAGCTCCACCTGTACAGAATGATCATAAGGCCTAGCTTGGAATACCCCTACGTTCCCCTGAACCTCACCAACAAATCCAACATGTTGAAGATTCAACGAGTACAAAACAAAGCACTTCGCTTTGCAGAGGGCCTGACTCTGAGGGACAGGGTAAGAACTGACCTGATCCATGAGACGCTCAACATGAAGCCAATGAACATTAGGCTCAGCTACCTGGCCAGAAGACAGCTGTACCGTATGAAGAACATGTATATGTCCCAGACCCAGAAGATCCCTTCGTAGCAGAAAACACCACCAGCGACTACGAGATCCACGAACCACCACACAGAACCAGAAGAATCACTCTCCAACAAAAAGTGATCAGACATATCCATGATGAGGCCTTCCCAAGCCCTCAGATACTAAGCGGTCTGCCAGACGATCCAGATGAGTGGCCCATCCCGGACCCAATCTACACCAAATGAAGAATAAAGAAAGAAAGAAAAAAATAATAAAATAAAAAAATAAAAATAAAAAAAAAAATAAATAAATAAATAAAAAAAAAAAAAAAATAATAATAAAAAAAAAAAAAAAAAAAAATATATAAATAAATAAAACACCTACAAAAAAATATAAAACCAAAAAACCATTTGTCGTGGCGTCAGAAGTGTAACTACCCTGATGTTTCTAAGATTAGCCTCCTTCAGCCAACTCCATCGGCTCTAGTGCTTTAGGACACCAACAAGGTCACAAACACTAGCCCCCCTTCCCCAGCCAATGTACTGACAACCCAACATAACACATACACAAACAAACAACACATACAAAAATGTCAACCAATGGTGGACAGGCCACCGAACTTTCAAACCTCCTCTCTCTCTACACCCGCATCCTCTTCCTGAATTTCATCTCCCCATCCCTCTACCTCCCCCATCCTTTCCATTCCCTATGGACATCAATCCAATCCGTCCCTAGCAGGGAGGCTGTCGGCCGGCAGGGCGAGACAGTCTCTGTCAAGCTACAGACCCCCCCCCCCTCTATCCAGCTATAGGCAGAGACACTTGGTGAGTTGAGCAGTAAGGTGACTTGGTCGTGTTTTACAAGTGTTGTGTGATGATCAGGGGCAGCCAGTTGTAGTGTTCTCAGATTCTTGGAGGATGACTCACTTTGAATATTAATCTTTAGCATTTTTATTGGATTGCTTAAGTTATGATATTTATCATGAAAAATATAATTGTTGAATTTATTATTTAAATGGTCTTTCATTGTGTTCCTAGAAATTTTGAGTTGAGGTGAGAAAGCCTCTGTGTTTACTGGTTTCATGGTTTAGAATGAGTACAGGATAGAGATGGGACATATCAATAATGACCTTGATAACATCTTTTGAGAATTTTGTGATACAGACAAGTTCCATTCCTTGTCTTGTATGTGATGATCTAGAATGGATGGTGGCAGCATTTCGTCTTCTACTATCTACTCTTCTACTTCTACTATCTACTCTTCGACGTCTACCAATCTACACCTCTCCCTCCACCCCTCTCTAAACTCTCACTTTCAACTAACTTTCAACTTTCAACTTCCCAGCCATGTTAAAGACTGTACCTCTCTCAACCAGTTTAAGATAAAAACTAAACACTACCTAATAAATTCCCTGTAACCTACCTCACTCCTCTATTGTCAACCCATGTCTGTAATTTGTTTTGTTTTGTTTTTTGTTTTTTTTTGTTTAATCAACACTGTTTGTCAACCTATTGTATTTGTGCTGCTTTTTCAGTCATGTTCCCCCTTTTTTTTATCTTTATTTGTATTTGTTCTCAACACTTTTTATTCTTTATGCTCAATTAGTATTAAGTTCTAGATATTAATGTTTTTCTTGCCCAAAACGCATTGCGTTTTAGTGGCTTAGGCTTTGTATGTACTAGCTCTATCTATATATCAATCCATTAATGTAACATCACTTGTATGTATGTATGTACCTTACCTGAATAAACATATTTATGTATTTATTATTTATATAATGACCCTCCTCGCTCCTCCCACCTCCCTACCTCTCACCCCAAACCCTCACTAATTACTTCACTATTCATTTCTTTCCTTTCGTTTTCGCTTATACGTTTGGGGCAGTGAAATGTATTCTAGAGTTCTCTCTAGAGTTTCGGGTAACTGATCAAGTGACGGCGCCTTGTAGTCTTAGCACCTAGGTAGTCGAATACCTAGGTTACAAGGTGTTGAACGAGAGAGGCATGCCTTAGGAACTCTGAGAGTGCTCTAGAATAGTTAGCTAACTGGGGACGGGATAACGGACTAGAGAGAGCTGTTTCCCCCGGCCTCGTTAGTTAACTGGGGGGTGGAATAATGGACAAGATAGAGCTATTTCCCCCACCCCCCGTTACATCGTAACATAACTTACCTTACCTTACCTATCATACCTAACCTAACCTAACTTATCCTGCTTAACCTAACTTACCTACATTACCTAACTTAACCTAACTTTACCTACCTTACCTAACTTAACCTGCTTAACCTAACTTACCTACCCTACCTAACTTAACCTAACTTATCCTGCTTAACCTAACTTACCTACCCTACCTAACTTAACCTGCTTAACCTAACTTACCTTACCTTACCTATCATACCTAACTTACCTAACCTAACCTAACTTATCCTGCTTAACCTAACTTACCTACCCTACCTAACTTAACCTGCTTAACCTAACTTACCTTACCTTACCTAACTTAACCTGCTTAACCTAACTTACATAACTTAACCTAACCTAACTTACGTAACTTATCTTACCTATCCTAACCTAACCTAACTTGCTTTACCTAACTTAATCTTACATTCCCAAACTGATGTATCCTAACTTATCTAGTCCAGCCAGACATGATCTAACTTACATAATTATTCCTGCTTGTCTTTTGTGTTTCGTCAATCATTGTCTCATATTCATTTACTCATTTCAAGGGTTAATTTCTCAAATGAACGATTTTGCATTTCAAGTGTTATTTGTTTAAGATTGTGTGTTTAACCATTTCAAAGCATTTTTGTTATATACGGGAATTTACTCGTTTCAAGGGCTAATTTCTCAAATGGTAATTTTGCAGATCAAGGGTTATTTGTTAAAGTTCATCAAGTTAATAATAATTAATAATAATAATAATAATTTTTATTTAGGCAAAGGTACATACATAAAGAGATTTTACAAAGTTTGTTGGCTTTATAGATAAGAGCTAGTACATACAATGCCTAAAGCCACTATTACGCAAAGCGTTTCGGGCAGGAAAAAACACTACTGACTAAAGCTTAAAACTAATGGGTAAAAAGAAAAAAATGCGTTGAGTACAAATAAAAATAGAGGTAAAAGAGGGGGGAACATTGTTGAAAAAACAGCACAAATACAATTACAAATTATTACAGAAAATTACATTAAAACAGCGTTGATTTGAAAAAAAAAAAAAAAAAAAAAACATACATGGGTTGACAATAGAGGGGTAAGGTAGGTTACAGGGAATTTATTAGGTATAGCTTCGTTTTTAACTTAAACTGGTTGAGAGAGGTACTGTCTTTAACATGGTTGGGAAGGTCATTCCACATTCTGGGCCCCTTGATTTGTAGAGCATTTCTGGTTTGATTAAGTCGTACTCTAGGAATATCAAAACTGTATTTATTTCTGGTGTGGTGCTCATGGGTTCTGTTACAACCTTCTATGAAGCTTTTGAGATCAGGATTGGCATTACAGTTTAGCGTTTTATATATGTATAGTACACATGAGAGAATGTGCAGTGACTTAATGTCTAACATATTCAGGGATTTGAGTAGGGGTACCGAGTGATGTCTGGGGCCAGAATTGGATATTGTCCTAATAGCAGCTTTGTGTTGAGTAATTAGAGGACGTAAGTGATTTTGGGTAGTAGAGCCCCAAGCACAAATACCATAGTTGAGATATGGATAGATAAGGGAGTAATAGAGTCACCAGGGCAGGGCGTGGTACATAATATCTGATCTTAGAAAGAATGCCCACAGTTTTTGAAACTTTTTTTGATATGTTTAGAATGTGTCCCTGGAAATTCAGCTTGTGGTCAATGAGAATGCCAAGGAATTTGCCATCTAATTTGTTACAAATTTGGGTATTGTTTATTTTGAGATTTATTTGATTAGAGGATTTATTGCCAAACAGAATATAGAAAGTTTTGTCAATGTTAAGGGTGAGTTTGTTGGCAGTTAGCCACAGATGGACTTTATTTAGCTCAGTATTTACTGTGGCATTTAGAGCAAGGGGATCAGGACTGGAGTAAATGAAGGTTGTGTCGTCAGCAAATAGGATTGGTTTGAGGTGTTGGGAGGCATTTGGAAGGTCATTAATGTAGATGAGAAAGAGGAGAGGGCCAAGTATGCTGCCCTGGGGAACACCAATGTTGATGGGTAGGGTGGGAGAAATTGTATTATTCACAGAAACACATTGGAGCCTGTCAGTAAGGTAGGATTTGAGGTATTGTAGGGAGTGTCCTCTGACACCATAATGATGTAATTTAAGAAGAAGGTTTTGGTGGTTGACAGTATCGAAAGCTTTACGCAGGTCCACAAATAACCCAACAGGGAACTCATTTTTATCAAGAGCTGTATGAATCGAGTTAAGCATACTAATAAGTGCATCGTTAGTGCTTTTTTTGGGCCTGAAGCCATATTGGCAAGGGCTAAGTATATTGAGTTTGGCTAGATATGAGTAAAGCTGCTTATAGATTAGTTTTTCAAAAATTTTTGACAAGTTTGGCAGGATTGATATAGGTCTGTAGTTGTTAACATCTGTGAGATCACCACATTTGTGGACAGGCGTTACTCTCGCTTTTTTTAGAATATCTGGAAAGGTTTGGAGTTCAAGTCACTTGTTGAAGAGCAAAGCAATAGCAGGGGCTAAAGATCTGGAGGCTTTTTTGTAGATTAAAGTTGGTATCTCCTCAAGGGCACCAGACTTGGTTTTAAGGGAAAGGATTATCTCATTGACGTCAATGGAATTAATAGGCTTTAGGTACAGAGACTGGGGATAGTTCCCTGTAAGATAGTCCTTAATGTCAGTACTGGAAGATGGAATATCATTAGCAAGGGATGAACCAATGGAAGAGAAGAACCTATTGAACTCAATAGCAGAATCAGAGGCTGAAAGCTGACCATCGTTATTAGACAGGAGAGTCAGTTTGTTATTTAAAGACTTCTTTGATCCCAATATTTGTGAAATTGTTCTCCATGTTTGTTTAATGTTGCTCTTTATTTGGGTAAATTTATCTTCGTAGTATTTAGTTTTGGCTCGTCTAATTATTTTAGATAGCAATAATGAGTAATTCTTTGAGAATTCTTTGGAGACAATTCCTAACCTATACTTTTTCTCAAGGTCATGTTTTTTATTAATAGATTTAAGTATTCCCTTTGTAAGCCAGGGATTGTTAAGCCTTTTGGTTGTGACTTGTTTTGTAAGCATAGGACAGTGGGTATTATAAAGGCTAAGAGTTTTTTGAAGAAAAGATTGAACTGCTAGGTTGATGTCCTCTATGTTACCTAACTCGGACTCCCAGTTGACATTATCAGTAGCAGTTATAAAATTGTCTATAGCAGTTTCATTGTGTAGTCTAAAACGTATCTCTCTTGACCCAAGAGGTGGTTTGCTAATGTTAGTTAAGAGAAATGTGGGGTAATGGTCTGTAGTGCTATCGGTGATTATACCTGAAGTAAGCGGAGAGGTTATATTTGTCCAGATGTGATCTAGAGTCGTGGCAGTGCTATCAGTGATTCTAGTAGGTCTAGTGATTAAGGGTATGAGGAAGCAGGAATTCATACAGTTGAGGAAGCAGGAATTCATACAGTTGAGGAAGCTAACAGCAGTAGGGTGTTCTGGCTCGCAGAGGTCAATATTAAAGTCCCCTGCGATAATTAGGTGGTTTTTGTTCAGTCTGTTATCAAGTATTAGATTTCTAAGGTTTGAGTTGAATTCGGACACATCAGTGTTAGGAATTCTATAAACTGCACCCACAGACAGGATAGACTCGGCACCCTTGACTCTGAAGCTGGCGAAGATATACTCCCCATAGCAGTCTCTAGTTCTAATTTCTTTTAAGCATGTTACTTCTTGGTGGTAGTAAAGAGCAGTGCCACCACCTCTCTGAAGTTGACGACAGTTGTGGATTGGTGAGTAGTTAGGCATGTTAAAGAGTTGAGTAGTATCATCTTTCAACCATGTTTCAGTAAGTATAATAAAAGAGAATTTGTTGTCAATAGCTTCAATCAAGGCACTAACATCATCGAAGTGTTTACCTAGGGATCTAACGTTCAAATTGATTACAGAGATATTGTGACTATGAGTTAATACATTGTTTACATCATGTGCTGCAAAATATCTGCAATTTAGATCATTAAAGTGATTATTGTCATAGATAGTGGATAAGAGGTTAAGTTCTGGGTCTATACTTGACTGCATAAAAAAAGCTGATTGCAGGAAAAACAAGAAAAACAAAAAGAAATAAATGTACACAATACTGTACCAAACAAACACAAAAGGGGCTTACAGGGGTACAATGGAGTAAGGGAGTATGGCTAGGCTAGGAAACCTAGGTAATGAATGAGATTAAAGAAAAAAACATATAAACATGGTGTGACGATAATCTCCTTCAAGAGATTGAGCCTGCTCTTCCCTCCACAAATACGTCATTACAAATATATAAAACTACTATGGAAGAAATGTCCAACAACGACAACAACATCTCCAAGGTTTGCCAGAGAGCAAAACGTATGCAGCCAGGAACACCTGCTCCAGCTCAAACCGCCAAACTACCTGTCTTGTTGCCGGCTCCTCGCTGATTGGCCGCCGGTCTGGCTGCAACTGCACTCACCCACCATACTACTTGATGTCTGGGGCCGCCACGACCTCAGTCCTCAGAATATTCAGTGCTTTCATACGGTTAACACTTCTTCCTGGTAGACGAAGCCTTGCCTAACGTGTACTGAGAGAGGTGATAGCTTAAAGCCAATATTCCTGCACCTCTCATTTTATTGTATATTGCACAGCTTGTTATTGCTCACTTGTCTTAACGTAACTTTTCATTTTTTCATTTAATTATTCTTATTATTTTGATTGATTGATTTTATTATACGAATTTGTATGTCCATTTTATTCATGTTTTGTTTATCTAACTTAATTAAAATTCCATTGTTAAAATTTACTTGTGTTTTGTGTGTCTTCTCCTTACCTTACCACAGACGAAGTTCCAGATTTTCTATTTTTTTTTAATTTTATGTGACGAGGCCATACCCCTAGCTTTGAACAGCCGAACACCAACGCGTTACCGTCACACATGGACTATACAAAACACAAGATATAGATATACAAAACAAAAATATAAACAAGACTAGGCAATACAAAAAAATTGAGCAAAAATGAAAAATGAGGTAGATTGCTTACAGGTACTCTCAGGTACACTGTAAGTAACAATAGATAGATAATATATATCAATATAGATAAGAATGTCACGATACAATAAGATGAGCAGTTACAGGAACAGATGAAAGCAAATCTGCTGTAAAATAGAAAGTAATTATAGCAAAACTCAACAATATAATAATATAACAATACAATAAGAGCTTACAAAGTATTGAGTCTGCTAAATTAGAGAATAATTATGGCAAAACACAACAATAAATGCAAGTAAACAAAAGAATTGAAACAATTAGAGGTAGAATTAAGGTCACTAGATAGCCATGGAGGATACACAAGTTTGGTGGAGAGAACAAAAAATCAGTAGAGACTGTCAAGATGAATGTATACAAAAATTTGACAAATGATAATTGTAAAGTAAAATAATCTTAAAGATAAAATTTTTTATTAAGCTTAGTTTTAACTTATAATTAGTATGAATTTAATTAAAAGAACAAAAATGAGATCAATAATTGATTTCAATAAATGATATAGATCAATACAAATAAATTTAAAATATAATTGGAATAGGGTAAGATTAGATTTAAGAGTAAAATTTTACAATGAAACTGAGGTAGATGCTTGCATAAGTGCATGGAGACTTGATGGATTATTAAGGAAATTATATGAATGAGAGAACATTAGGTAAAAGGTAAGGCAGAGACAGCACCTTAGACAAAGTTAGATTAAGTTAGGTTAGGCTCAGGCACTGAAAGAGTTATTTTAAGTACTGGCATTGGTCGGGTTCAGGTTTTCAGATATACCACAATCACTTAAGAAGGCCAGGAGTTGTTGGTCACATTTTGGTCACATTTTGGTTGTTGGTCACAAGTTGCTCATAAGTTGTATTTATTATGTTTGTTATCATTTATTCTTATTCCCCAACCCCTTAACCTAACCTCTTGTAATCTTAGTGTATTTAGTAGGTTCTATCATATGTTCTTATTCCCCTACCCTTTACCCTAACCTTTCAGATGTAGTTTATTGTGTTTTTGACGTACCCTTGCGGGTAGAGTATATGTGGTTCGTATGGTAGATATTGTGGGTATGGTAGATGTATCGGGTATTATAGATGTATCGGTAATGTTAGTTGTGGGTATTGTAGATGGGGCAGGAATGGTAGATGTGTCAGGCATGGTAGATGTGGCATTCAAGGTACAAGTTTCAGGCACGGTAGATAAGGCGCGAATGGTAGATGTGGTGTGTATGGTAGATGTTGCGGGTAAGGTAAATGTGGCGGATATAGTAGTTGTGGAGTGTATGGCAGATTTATTGGTTATCGTAGATGTTGAGGGTATGGTTGATGTTTCAGGTATGGAAGATTTTTTGGGTATGGTAGATTTATCGGGTATTGTAGATGTTGGCGGGTATGGTAGATGTGGCAGGTATAGTATAGATGTTGCGGTTATGGAAGGTGATCGGGTATGATAGATGAGGCGGGTATTGTATATGTGGAGGGTACGGAAGATGTAGCAGGTATGGTAGATTTGGCGGGAATAGTAAATGTGTCGGATATGGAAGTTGTGGCAGATATGGTAGATGTATCTGGGATGGTTGATGTGGAGGGTATGGTAGATGTGGAGGTATGGTAGATGTGGTGGGTATGGTAGATGTGGTCTGTATGGTAGATGTATTGGTTATGAAAGATGAGGCAGGTATGGTAGATGTTGCGGGTATGGTACGTGATAGGATTTGTAAATGTGACGGGTATTGTATATTTATCGGGTTTGGTAGATGTTGTGGGTATGGTAGATGGGGCGGGAATGAAAGATGTGGTGGGTATGGTAGATGTGGTAAGTATGGTAGAGGTGGCGGGTATGATAGATGTATCAGGTATGCTAGATTTGGCGGGTATGGTAGATTTATCGATTATGGTAGATGTGGCGGGTATGGTAGATGTGGCGGATATGGTAGATTTATCAGGCATTTTAGATGTTGCGGGTATGGACAGTTAGGCGGGTATAGTAGATGTGGCGGGTATGGTAGATGTGGCGGATATGGTAGATGTGGTGGGTTTGGTAAATGTGGCAAGAATGGTACATTTGGCGGGTACGATAGATGTGGCGGGTATGGTAGATGTCGTGGCTATTGTAGATTTATTGGGTATGGTAGATGTTGCATGTATGGAAGTTGTGGCAGGTATGATGGATGTCTTGGGTATGGTAGTTTTTGCAGGTATGGTACATTTGGCGGGATCCTTCAGTGGTAGAGATCAAGAAGCTTACCAAGTCTAATTTAATATTGTTAGGCAAGGAATTTGGCCTCGAGTTAAATGACGCGGATAAAAAGTGGACTTTGGTGAATGAAATATTACAACATTGCATGGATCAAGAACTATTGCCAGGTGATACACCTTTATGCCAGCCTAGCCAAGCGGAAAGTGCAGCTCATAGGGACAGAGAGTTAGCTCTAGAGTTAGCAAAAATAAGACTAGAGGAGCAAAGACTCAAAACCGAGGAGGCTAAAATTAGAGCGAATACCACGGGACTACCACCTGCCGGGGATTCAAACCCCAGACATTATGAGAAAAAGCATAACTTGCGTGAAATTTCAGAGTCGGACCCTGAAAGGTTTTTCAACCATTTTTAAAGATTGGCCAAGTCCATGAACTGGCCAAAGGAAGAGTGAGTGAAAATCCTACAGGGAAGACTTAGGGGTAAGGCCCAAGATATTTTTATAAACATGCCTGACAAAGAGTGTTTTGAATGTAGTAAAGTCAGGGAACGGATTCTGAGGGCATATGAAATTACGCCTGAAGCTCACCGCCAAGCTTATCGCAACCTTAGGCCTACTCACAACCAACCGCTCACTGAATTTGCTAGTGAGCAAATTAGATTGTTTGAAAAATGGATTTGCTCAGCTAAAGCCGAAACATACGAGGCACTTAAGAATTTGGTTTTGGTGGAAAACTTTATAGATAATATGACAGAGAATGTAGCACATTACATTAGAGGAAGGATAGAGGTAGATTCTAAAATAGGGGATTTGGCCAAGATGGTAGAAAACTACCAGTTGGCGGGCAAAAGGCCCAATAAAAATAATTATACCCCACAGAGTAGCAAAACTTATATCCACAGCCAGTCCAGACCAGCTCATTCTAACCCTATACTAATGCACCTTCTGTTTCAGACATAACTAACCCTGTTAAATTGTCTAGCCCCACGACACCTAAGAGTGAACCGAAGGGCAATCCTGTTAGTAATGTCTCTTCTCCCCGACGTAGCTGTGGTCACTGTAAACGTCCAAACCACATTACTAGCCGTTGTTGGCAACTGTACCCGGAAAAAAGACCCAATGCTCTTGTTGTGACACAGGGCTTGAGGCCTTCGGAAGGATTAGGGAGTAAGACCTCCAACCCACAGTGGTTGGACTTGCTTACCCCATTCTTATCGAAAGGGAGACTACTTTTGTCTGAGGGTTCTTCCTGGAAGGACGTGGTGATCTTCCGAGACACCGGTGCCATCCAGACTTTAATTTTAGAGGGTGCATTGCAAGGTGTCAACATTCTCGACACTGGAAAGTGGTACTGGTCGAGGGTGTCACTAGTGATACTCGAGCAGTACTCCTCCGTAAGGTTACCCTGGAATCTGATTTCCACAAAGGTGTTTGTACAGAGTCACTTCGTACCTACCTTTTCATAATGTTGATGTAATATTGGGTAATGATTTAGCAGGGGATAAGGTAAGGGACTCCACTTCCTATTATGTTGCCTACCCCTAAGGTTTTCCTGGATCTACCCGCTGCAGAGGATAATGTTGTGTACCCTGCATGCGCGGTGACCAGGTCTATGGGACTTAAATGTAAGGGCAGCCCTGTGCTTGCCAAGGTGGTAAATCCCGAGGACACGAGGAACTTTCCGAGTGGTGAAAGCCAAGTGGACCATGCAGACACATTCATGGCCCGACTCGATGACGTGGCCGAGGACATTGTGGAGAGCCTGCCACCGCCGCCTACCGAGAGTAGTGAGGAGGTGGAGGAGAACACTGTCGAGCTTCGGCCAATGGCATCTGACCAAGGCCTGGACGCCTCCTTGAGTGAGTTACAGAAAGCTGACCCCAGTCTTGCAGAATGCCACGAAGTAGCCATCTCTAAGGAGGAAATTGTAGACGCAGCAACTGGGTACTACTACAATGATCAGATTTTGATGAGAAAATGGAGACCACAGAGTGCTCCCTTGTCAAATAAGTGGGAGGTAGTCCACCAGGTTATGTTGCCGACCTTCTATAGAGAAAGAGTTTTGGCAGCTGCTCATGATGATCCTATGGGGGGACATCAAGGTATTAATATTACTTATCACAAAATCTGCAAGTATTTTTTTTGTCCCAAGCTGAAAAGCGATGTGGCAAAATTTTGTAATGCATGTATTGCTTGTCAACTTGTTGCGAAACCAAACCAGACTCCACCTAAAGCTCCTCTAAGGCCTATTGTCGTGCCGGAGGAACCATTTTCTCATGTGGTAATGGACTGTGTTGGACCATTACCTAGAACTAAGTCTGGTAATATTTACCTAATCACAATGATGTGTATCACAACCCGTTACCCAGAGGCTTTTGCTGTGAGGAACATCCGAGCAAAGACTGTTGTGGCTCGTATGTTGCAATTTTTTTCCACTTTTGGACTGCCTCGGGTCGTGCAAACTGACAATGGTACTAACTTTAAGTCTGATATTTTTTGAACAATTTTGTAAGGACCATGGAATAACTCATAAGGTTTCCAGCCCATACCATCCACAGAGTCAGGGGGTAATTGAACAATTCCATCTAACTCTGAAGCAGATGTTGAAGACATCGTGCGAGAGTTCCCACACCTTCTGGGATGAGAACTTGCCGTATGTTTTGTTTGCTGCTCGAGAGGGGTTAAAAAGTTCACTGGGTTGTTCTCCTTTTGAGTTAGTCTTTGGCCATAAAGTTCGTGGACCCTTGCAAATGTTACAGGAGAATCTGTTAGGGAACGTAACGTTAACCGAAGGTTCGGCTTTCTTTGCGCAACACCACCAGAGACTCAAGGACTGCAAGGCGGCTGCACTAAAGTATCTTGGGAAGGCCCAAGAAAATATGAAAGAACGAAATGATGCTAAGGCTAAGTTGTGGATATTTCAGCCTGGTGACCCTGTCCTGGTATTAAAGCCTCGACTAGGGAACACTGTCCCACAAGTACGAAGGCCCCTACATTGTGACAGAAAAGACTGGGGACCTCACGTACAAAGTGAGGCACTCTGACAAGCGTAACCAGGTAATGCTCGTACACTTGAATCAGCTGAAGAGGTTCCAGGACCCCAGGCCCATTGCACTAGCCAATGTTTCCATTTCCAGTGAGGGAGGGGATGATTGTTCTGGGGACCCAACTAATCTCATTCTCAATAATTCTTGTTCTGTGAATGCTGTGGAGGAGGGACTGTCCCATTTGCAGATGGCCAAACGTGAAGAGGTGCAGTCGTTGCTTGACGAATTCTCCAGTCTGTTCGGGGAAGTCCCGACCCAGACTGATGTAATTTACCATGATGTCAAGTTGACGGACTAAACCCCCATTTGCCTTCAACCCTATCAAATGAGTCCGGAAAAGAAGGCCATCGTACGGAAAGAGGTCGACTTCCTACTCCAGCACAGCCTCATCCGGCCGAACCAGGACTCTTGGTGCTCGCCCTACCTTTTGGTCCCCAAACCAGACGGCTCCTGGCGATTATGCACCGACTATCGGCAGCTCAACAAGGTGACCATTGTGGATGCCTATCCGCTGCCCCTCCTCGAGGACTGCATCGACGAAATAGGGAACGCCACGTACGTCTCGAAATTCGACCTCTCGAGGGGGTATTATCAGATCCCGCTCACTGAACGTGCTAAACAACCAACTGCGTTCATAACACCCGATGGTGTCTTTGAGTATCAAGTGTTACCGTTCGGCTTGCGTAATGCCCCTGCCACGTTCCAGAGACTCATGAACTCTTTGCTCGCTAATGTGCCAAATTGTCGGGCGTATTTAGATGACATTGTGCTCTTTGATAGTAATTGGGCTGACCACATAGCTAGGTTACGCCAGTTGTTCACAGTTTTGAAAAATGCAAATCTAACCTTAAATGCAAAAAAGTGTCATTTTGGCCAAGGCACAGTGACGTACCTTGGTTATGAAGTGAGCCAAGGAAAAGTGTTACCTCGGCAAGATAAAATCAGTGCCATTCTGGAGTATCCAGTGCTCCAGTCTAAAAAGGACATTCAAAGGTTTATCAGTATGTGTGCGTACTATCGACGCTTTTGTCAGGACTTTTCCAGTGTTGCCACTCCTCTCACAGACTTGTTGCGGAAGGCCGTTAAATTTAAGTGGTCATCAGACTGTGCAGAGGCATTGAAAAATTTGAAATCGATCTTAGCTTCCGCCCCAGTGCTCGCAAGTCCAAGGTTCGACTGATCATTTAAAATTCATGTTGACGCGTCTGACTCGGGTGCTGGTGCATTGTTGTTGCAAACTGGGGATGATCAAGTGGAACACCCAGTATATTATTACTCTGTTAAATTTGACAAGGCGCAACGCAACGCAATTATTCAGTGGTAGAAAAAGAGGCGTTGGCACTAGTGTTACCATGTCAAAAGTTTGAAGTCTACCTCACAGGTAATATAGTGGAAGTGTACACGGACCATAACCCACTTGTATTCATGAATCAGATGAAGGAAAAAAATAAACGCATCCTCAGGTGGGCATTGTACCTTCAGGACTTCAATCTTTCCATTATCCACCTACCGGGCCGCCTCAACGTGGTAGCCGACGCTCTGTCCCGGTTACCTGAGTAACATTCATCTGAGCCACAGGAAGCCATATACCAACTGTCATGCTATAGTTATTTTTTTTTTGTAGGTTCTCCTGTGACATTAAATATTCCGTGTCCAATTTATTTACTTCCCTGTTTTCTTTTGTGTGTTTTTTCTTTCAGAGAATTCCTTTGTACTTTTCTTGCAGAGAAATTCTTTTTTTTGATTGATTTTCTTTTTTGGCAGAGATTTTCCTTTTTATTCTCTAGCTTTAGCTTTAGCTTTGTTGTCCATAGGGAATGGAAAGGATGGGGGAGGTAGAGGGATGGGGAGATGAAATTCAGGAAGAGGATGCGGGTGTAGAGAGAGAGGAGGTTTGAAAGTTCGGTGGCCTGTCCACCATGGGTTGACATTTTTGTATGTGTTGTTTGTTTGCGTATGTGTTATGTTGGGGTGTCAGTACATTGGCTGGGGAAGGGGGGCTAGTGTTTGTGACCTTGTTGGTGTCCTAAAGCACTAGAGCTGATGGAGTTGGCTGAAGGAGGCTAATCTTAGAAACATCAGGGTAGTTACACTTCTGATGCCACGACAAACGGTTTTTTGGTTTTATATTTTTTGTAGGAGTTTTATTTATTTATTATTATTATTTTTATTTTTTTTATTTATTTATTCTTCATTTGGTGTAGATCGGGTCCGGGATGGGCCACTCATCTGGGTCGTCAGGCAGGCCGCTTAATTAGTATTTGAGGTCTTGGGAAGGCCTCATCATGGATGTGTCTGATCACTTTTTGTTGGAGAGTGATTCTTCTGGTTCTGTGTGGTGGTTCGTGGATCTCGTAGTCGCTGGTGGTGTTTACTGCTACGTAGGGATCTTCGGGGTCTGGGACATACATGTTCTTCATGCGGTACAGCTGTCTTCTTGCCAGGTAGCTGAGCCTGATGTTCATTGGCTTCATGTTGAGCGTCTCATGGATTTGGTCAGTTCTTACCCTGTCCATCAGAGTCAGGCCCTCCGCAAAGCGAAGTGCTTTGTTTTGTACTCGTTGGATCTTCAGCATGTTGGTGTTGTTGGTGAGGTTCAGGGGAACGTAAGGGTATGCCAGGCTAGGCCTTATGATCATTCTGTACAGGTGGAGCTTGATGTGGGATGGGGCTTGCTTGAAACGGAAGAGTCTCGCCAGTGAGCCCCGGGCCATCGCTGTCTTCTGAGATACGTACTGGGAGGAGTTTAGTAGCCTGTTGAAGTTGTAACCGAGCACTGTGTTGGAGTTTGAGATGGCTATGGGTTCACCCCTGATTCTTATCCCCCCCCCCTCATTTTCGATTGAAAAGCCCATACAGCCCACAGTGCTTAATTGGATCTTTTCTGGGTTAGTGGTGATCCTCCATTTACTTTCCCAGTTAGCAGTCCTGGCTAGTTCTACGTTTGCCTTACGGGTTACAGTTGCATGCTTGGCCGCTTGGCTGCTTGGGTTAGATGTAATTACGTGTGTTACGTCGTCCGCAAATTGCACGATAATGGTGTCCCTATACTCTGGTTGGGGCAGGTCGTTTACAAAGATGTTGAAGAGAACCGGGCTCAAGCATGATCCTTGGGGGACTCCAGCTGTTGGGGTGAAGGCTGCGGCCTCTTTTGCCTGGAAGCTGGGGGTAGCTTGCCTATTCTTAAGGAAATTTCTGTTCAGCCTGAGGAGGGTCCAGTTTTGCGCTGGTAAGTCTGCTAATTTGTACGTCCCTCGTCGCAATCAAAGCTACCTGTTTTTGCTTGCGAATTGAGCTTACGGCGTCGTAGATGATGTTTATTGCGTGCTGGGTTGATCTATGTGCTCGAAAGCCAAACTGTTTTTCTGTGAAGAGGTTGTTGTACTCCATGTAGTAGTTAAGACGGTTTGACATGATTTTTTCAAAGCACTTGCCTATTGTGTCTAAGAGGGAGATTGGACGGTAGTTGCCAGGTTGGTGGGGGTCTTTCTTGGGTTTGGGAATGAATATCATCTTGGCTGACTTGAATGCTACAGGAATGTGACCCGATGCGTTGAATAGGTTGAGTATGGATTGCAGAAGATTGCCTGGTAGAAGTTTGATCTGCAACGCTTTGATCCCCGATGGTCCTGGGGTCTTATCTCGGATGCTTTTGATGACTCCTCTCATCTCTAACATAGTTATGGGTCTTGTTTGAGGGTTGTCAGGTCTATCAGCGGGGTGCTGTGAAGGGAGGCGTCGTTTTCAGTTGTCCATTGGTTGACACGTTCAAAGTGAGCGTTGTTGAAGGCTCTGCTGTTTGAAGCCGTGAGTGTCTTTTTCCATACTGCGCCCATGAGGTCAGCCTGGTCTTGCGGGTCTTCTATTTTTTCTTGTTGTCCTTAAGCCAAATTGATGCTTTAGTCAGAGAGCGCTCCCTTTCCCAGATTATTTACACTGATGGATCCTTGCATAAGTCCTATGGTGCAGCTGGAAGTGCAGTTGTTGTGACAGGGAGAGATGGTTCCATCTCCCATGAGTGTGGAGCGCGTCTAAGTAACTGGGCCTCCACTCTTCAAACAGAATTGGTTGCCATAATCCTTGCACTAGACCGCGTATATGAATCCAAAGTTGACACGGTAATTGTAAGTTACTCCTTGTCATCCTTGACTGCCCTCAGCGCCCCAAGGCATAACTGTGACGTGCTTATCTCTGAAGCTAGACATAGATATAGTGAAATAATCAATGATGGAGTGAGAGTTTGTCTCCTGTGGATTCCTTCCCATATTGGTCTCCGAATGCATGATAAAACTGATGAGCTAGCCAAGACTTTTGCTCGTAAAGAGGGAATTGATTACCAACTTGGACTGCCTTTGAGCAGCCTGAGGGCAGCAATGTCCCAGGAACATCAACTAAATTTCAGAGACTTGAGGCAAAGTGAAATTCACAACAGTTACTCCATCTATCATCATTCTATTATGCAGGAAGTACCGCACGTCTATGGGTCATCCAATAATGTTAGCAGACTTCTAGATGTTACCACTGCTAGGCTTAGGCTTGGCTACAAGTACCTCTGGGAGTTTGTAATATCTGCTGATGTAGATTTGACTAAATGTAAACTCTGTCAGCATAACTATTCGCATACTTTGCGTCATTATATAATGGAATGTGAAAAAATTGCGGAATTTAGTGATAACACCATTAATAGTGTCCAAGAAATGTGTAAGTACTTCATTCATAATGATGTGCTGCCCGAAATCTTAGCGAAGTATCCAAAATTTGCTTACTGTAGGTAATGCATGCACATGACTGTAAAGCTGCCGCCCAGTTGGGTGGGTGTGCAGCAAGACTAATAACTGTGTGACTCACTATAGATGTAAAGTGCCTTGTATATATAGTGACTGTTGTGAGCCTCTTGTAATGTCACTTGTGACACCTCTTTGCGTCACTTGTGACACAAAGATTATTGATGTGTGTATTTGTGTGGGTGATTAGATATGTATGTGTATGTATATGTGTATACGTATATATATATATGTACATGTATGTATGAGGGTGTGTACATGTGTATACAACATTGATAATTTTGTAACTAGCGTCAAACATTGTTATTTGCTTAGCTAAACGAACTAGAGGGTTCAGTTCCTGAACCGATTATGTGCCTCTGTAATCCTTTACACCACCGCCCACGGGATGGGTATGGGGTGCATAATAAAGAAAGAAATTGAAGAAATTGAATTGCTACCTCATCCCTTTGTGTGTATTTTACCTCAATAAACTTATTTCAATTTCAATTTCATATTACATATTAGGCGTTTACCTTTAATAACTATTATTATGTACATGTATAATTATCACATAATAAAGATAATAGGGATTTACCCCAAAACTGGCCACAATCTTGTGTTTTGTGCGTTCGATCATGTTTGTGGGCATTCGGACGTGTGTTTACGCTGGCGGGCGGCGTTCTTACCGAGCTCTGATTATGTCCATCATGTCACTTCGTCGCCCCTAAATCAACACATGTCACTAAACTTCATTTAATAACTATATGCCTTTTAAGTAGGAGATTTTAACTGCTAATAACATTAGATGTGGTTTTAATATTGAGCAATTATATTTATATACGAAACGTACACATTTTGTGTGGGAAATGGTCAAAATATGTGTTGTGTGTGGTGTGTGGTGTGTAGCAAGTGTGTAGTGTCTGGTGAGCGCCTGGAGGCCGGCCACCAACATGGTGCGGTTATACTCTCTCCTCACCGCCCCCTCTACTCCTCACACTGCCACACAACTCTATAAGCATTTGTTGAAGGAGTGCAAGAAGCTGCCAGAAGAGTGTCGGCCCTACTACCGTCATTACATAAGACAGGTGAGGGTGTTGGGCACTCATAACTAAACTATTTATAGTTAATAATCATTAGATTAAATTTGCCTATGTTTATTATTCAACTTTTTTCTTTGCTTTCATTTATTACCTAGGTTGCCTAGCCTCGCCATACTCCCTTACTCCATTGTACCCCTGGCTTTGCCTGTGTCTCAAAATGCAAATTATTTATTTATTTATTTATTTATTTATGCATATACAAGAATGTACATAAGGAATGTGAGGATACAAATATGGTAATTACAGTCTTGTAAAGCCACTAGCACGCGCAGCGTTTCAGGCAGGTCCTTAATCTAAGAAAATTTTAAGGAGGTAAATACTTGCAAAATTTATAGACAAAAAAATGATAACAGTTACATGAAATGAAAAAAAAGATGAGAGAAAATTGTAGGTACAGTATATTAAAGCACATAGGTAGCTAAGATTGATTGCAATGACAGCTTGAATGGTAGTTGACAAAAATTGGTAGTCACAATACAGCATATGGCTAGCACATAAAAGAAGACAGCAATGAACACAATGATAAGGTTGTTTGATATTACATAAAAATTAGGAGATTGGGTAACACTAGGTACAGAGCAAATTTAAAGCTCAGTGTAGGAAACTAAGAAGATGAAGTTAGGTACTTTTTGGTTTTGCTTTTAAATAAGGCAAAAGTTTTACAGTTTTTCAATTCACTAGGGAGTGAGTTCCATAGACTAGGTCCCTTAATTTGCATAGAGTGTTTACACAGATTAAGTTTGACCCTGGGGATATCAAAGAGATATTTATTTCTGGTGTGGTGATAATTATTACTTACAGTATAGCTGAGAGTACTTAAATGTTTATTCAGGTATGGTACATACATACAAGAGATATTACATAAATTGATCGATTTATAGATAGAGCTAGTACATACAATGAATAAAGCCACTATTACGCAAAGCGTTTTGGGCAGGAAAACCATTAATGACTAAAACTTAATACTAATTGAGTATAAAGATATAAAATGTGTTGAGAACAAATAAAAATAAAGATAAAAAGGGGGAAATATGGCTGAAAAAGCAGCACAAATACAATTAGGTCGACAAACAGTGTTGTTTAAGAAAACAGACATGGGTTGACAACAGAGGGGTAAGGTAGGTTACAGGGAATTTATTAGGTAGTGCTTCGTTTTTATCTTAAAATGGTTGAGAGGTACAGTCTTTAACATGGTTGGGAAGATCATTCCACATTCTGGGTCCCTTGATTTGTAGAGCATTTCTAGTTTGATTAAGTCGTACTCTTGGAATATCAAAACTGAATTTATTTCTGGTGTGGTGCTCATGGGTTCTGTTACAACCTTCTATGAAGCTTTTGAGGTCAGGATTGGCATTACAGTTCAGCATTTTATATATGTATAATACACATGAGAGAATGTGCAGTGACTTAATATCTAACATATTCAGAGATTTGAGTAGGGGTACCGAGTGATGTCTGGGGCCAGAGTTGGATATTGTCCTAATAGCAGCTTTGTTGAGTAATTAGAGAACATAAATGATTTTAGGTAGTAGAACCCCAAGCACAAACACCATAGTTGAGATATGGATAGATGAGGGAGTAATAGAGCGTCACCAGGGCATGGCGGGGTACATAATATCTGATCTTAGAAAGAATGCCAACAGTTTTTGAAACTTTTTTTTATATATTTAGAATGTGTCCCTGGAAATTCAGCTTACGTCAATGAGAATGCCATGGAATTTGCCATCTAATTTGTTACAAAGTTGGGTATTGTTAATTCTGAGATTTATTTGATTAGAGGATTTATTGCCAAACAGAATATAGAAAGTTTTGTCAATGTTAAGGGTGAGTTTGTTGTCAGTTAGCCAAAGATGGACTTTATTTAGCTCAGTATTTACTGTGGCATTTAGAGCAAGGGGGTCAGGACTGGAGTAAATGAAGGTTGCGTCATCAGCAAATAGAATTGGTTTGAGGTGTTGGGAGGCATTTGGAAGGTCATTAATGTAGATGAGAAAGAGGAGAGGGCCAAGTATGCTGCCCTGAGGAACACCAATGTTGATGGGTAGGGTGGGAGAAATTGAATTATTCACAGAAACATACTGGAGCCTGTCAGTAAGGTAAGATTTGAGGTATTGCAGGAAGTGTCCTCTGACTCCATAATGATGTAATTTAAGAAGAAGGTTTTGGTGGTTGACAGTGTCAAAAGCCTTACGCAGGTCCACAAATAATCCAACAGGGAACTCATTTTTATCAAGAGCTGCATGAATCAAGTTAATCATACTAATAAGTGTATCGTTAGTGCTTTTTTTGGGTCTGAAGCCATATTGACAAAGCTAAGTATATTGTGTTTGTCTAGATAAGAGTAATGCTGTGTGTAGATTAGTTTTTCAAATATTTTTGACAAGTTTGGCAGGATTGATACCAACCTAGGAGATACCAACTTTAATTTACAAAAAAGCCTCAAGATCTTTAGCCCCTGCTATTGCATTGCTCTTCAACAAGTCACTTGAACTCCAAACCTTTCCAGATATTCTAAAAAAAGCGAGAGTAACCCCTGTCCACAAATGTGGTGATCTCACAGATGTTAACAACTACAAACCTATATCAATCCTGCCAAACTTGTCAAAAATATTTGAAAAACTAATCTACAAGCAGCTTTACTTTTATCTAGCCAAACACAATGTACTTAGCTCTTGTCAATATGGCTTCAGACCCCAAAAAAGCACTAACAATGATTAACCATATTAACGATGATTAATCATATTAGTATGATTAACTTGATACATGCAGCTCTTGATAAAAATGAGTTCCCTGTTGGGTTATTTGTGGACCTGCGTAAGGCTTTTGACACTGTCAGCCACCAAAACCTTCTTCTTAAATTGCATCATTATGGAGTCAGAGGTCACTCCCTGCAATACCTCAAATCTTACCTTACTGACAGGCTCCAGTATGTTTCTGTGAATAATTAAATTTCTCCCACCCTACCCATAAACATTGGTGTTCCTCAGGGCAGCATACTTGGCCCTCTCCTCTTTCTTATCTACATTAATGACCTTCCAAATGCCTCCCAACACCTCAAACCAATTCTATTTGCTGACGACACAACCTTCATTTACTCCTGTCCTGACCCCTTTGCTCTAAATGCCACAGTAAATACTGAGCTAAATAAAGTCCATCTTTGACTGACTGCCAACAAACTCACCCTTAACATTGACAAAACTTTCTATATTTTGTTTGGCAATAAATCTTCAAATCAAATAAATTTCAGATAAACAATAATCAAATTTGTAACAAAATAGATGGCAAATTCCTTGGTGTTCTCATTGACCACAAGCTGAATTTCCAGGGACACATTCTAAATATTTCAAAAAAAGTTTCAAAAACTCTTGGCATTTTTTCTAAGATCAGATATTATGTACCTCGCCCTTCCCTGGTGACGCTCTATTACTCCCTCATCTGTCCTTATCTCAACTATGGTATTTGTGCTTGGGGTTCTACTACCTAAATCATTTACGTCCTCTAATTACTCAACACAAAGCTGCTATTAGGACAATATCCAACTCTGGCCCCAGACATCACTCGGTACCCCTACTCAAATCTTTGAATATGTTAGATATTAAGTCACTGCACATACTCTCATGTGTATTTTATATATATATATATAAATATATATATATATATATATAAATATATATATATATATATATATATATATATATATATATATATATATATATATATATATATATATATATATATATGTCGTACCTAGTAGCCAGAACGCACTTCTCAGCCTACTATGCAAGGCCCGATTTGCCTAATAAGCCAATTTTTCCTGAATTAATATATTTTCTCAAATTTTTTTCTTATGAAATGATAAATCTACCCATTTCATTATGTATGAGGTCAATTTTTTTTTATTGGAGTTAAAATTAACGTAGATATATGACCGAACCTAACCAACCCTACCTAACCTAACCTAACCTATCTTTATAGATTAGGTTAGGTTAGGTAGCCGAAAAAGTTAGGTTAGGTTAGGTAGGTTAGGTAGTCAAAAAACAATTAATTCATGAAAACTTGGCTTATTAGGCAAATCGGGCCTTGCATAGTAGGCTGAGAAGTGCGTTCTGGCTACTAGGTACGACATATATATATATATATATATATATATATATATATATATATATATATATTAGTATATTTTGGTAGCAGTCTTTCCTGTAGACATATATTATTAAATATGACCGAAAAAGTAAGATTAATAATTCTAACACGAATTTTCTCAATCTTTCGTACATTTCTTTTCACTGTTGGAGGTAATTCAAAAATCAATTCTCCAAAATTCATTTTTATTTCTAGTCTGACGCGACACGAGCGCGTTTCGTAAAACTTATTACATTTTCAAAGACTTAAGTTTACAAATACACAACTGAATAGAACTTACGCATCTCCGATTTTGTTTATATCTACATTTGAGTGAGGTGGATGGGGTGAGGTGGCATTAATAGGGTATTAATTTCATCAACACAAGACAGAACAAGAGGTGGCATTAATAGGGTATTAATTTCATCAACAATGAAATTGATGTATTAATTTCATCAATAAAATGTCATATAATAATTTCGGTCATATTTAATAATATATGTCTACAGGAAAGACTGCTACCAAAATATACTAATATATATATATATATATATATATATATATATATATATATATATATATATATATATATATATATATATATATATATATATATATATATATATATATATAAAACGCTGAATTGTAATGCCAATCCTGTCCTTAAAAGCTTCATTGAAGGTTGTAACAGAATCCATGAGCACCACACCAGAAACAAATACGTTTTTGATATTCCAAGAGTATAACTTAAACTAGAAATGCTCTACAAATCAAGGGACTCAGAATGTGGAATGACCTTCCCAATCATGTTAAAGACTACCTCTCTCAACCAGTTTAAGATAAAAACTAAGCACTACGTAATTAACTCCCCGTTCGAGTCATAAATGCTCATACTCCACCTAAGTAAAACAGAAACAAGCAACACTTAGTGGGCCAGCCAGAGGCTTAGGGCCCGCACAGGAATATCCGTGAAAAAAGAAAACTCCCTGTAACCTACCTTACCCCTGTAATGTCAACCATGTCTGTTATTTTTAAATAATGCTGTTTGTCGACCAAATTGTATTTTTGCTGTTTTTCTGCCATGTTCCCCCTTTTTGATTTTTATGTTTTCTCAATACATTTTATACTTTAATCTCAATTAGTATTAAGTTTTAGTCCTTAGTGCTTTTCCTGCTCGAAACGCTTTGTGTAATAGTGGCTTTAGGCATTGTATGTACTAGCTCTATCTATAAATTCATCAATATTTGTATCACCCCTTGTATGTATGTATTTTACCTGAATAAACATTTGACTTTTTTATTTTGACTCTGGGACAGCGCTGAGCGTTCTCAAACACCTTACAACATACTACAACTAATAATAATGTATTCACAAGAAGGTACAATGGGTTGGTGAGATTACACTTAATTGGTATTTTTGCATTCTTGCAAAGCCACTAGCATGCATAGCGTTTTGGGCAGGTTCTTAATATAACATATCAGGTAAGATGAAAGTGTACATTGTATTCAGGCCTACATTCACAACAGCAGGCCTGACAAAAAAGTAGGTGGTACAGCTATCTATTACCAAGATAATTTCAATTGCACGAGTGTTAGAAGCAATAGAGACGACTGCTGTGAACTTGCCTTTTGCTCAATTCTTGGTCAAATCCCATAAATCGTCAATAATTATTGGAGCTATTTATAGATTCCCAATACTAATACAACTACATTCTCTGATAATATATGGTCCCTAATCATAAACAACAACCTCAATAAAAATCACATCACTCTAGGAGATGACTTCAATATTGACTTTTGTCAACAAAATAGTCCCCAAGTCGAATACTTCCTAAATACATGAACTCCTGTATGCTGATCCTGACATTCAACAAGCCCACACGAATTATTGAAACATTTGCTACAATCCTGGACCACATATGGACTAATATAACAGCCCCTCTTGTCTCTGGTATAGTCACTGACAGAACAACTGATCACTGTCCTACCTTCCTCTCAGCAAACATGGACATAACACCCTCGGTTACCAATAAACTTACCTTTAGACTACACAGCAAACCAACAATAGGGGAACCTCATAAATACTCTTCACAATATAAACTGGGAATCTGAACTCAACAATACACAGGATATAAATTCATTAGCTGACATCTTTCTCTCCAAAACTGTAAGCCTCTACAACACACACTGTCCTCTCCTCACTAAGCAAGTAACTGCCAAAAGATTAAACAACCCCCTGGCTCACAAGTGGCGTACTCAAAGCATTTAACAAGAAACAAATATAAACAAAAATTAGGATTGGCCTAGTTACAAAAGAAGTACAGTGGGGCCTCGACTTACGATGGTAATCCGTTCCCAGAGACGGATCGTAAGTCGAAATATCGTAGTGTAATTTGAAGCGATTTTTCCCATAAGATATAAAGGGAGTTGAATTAATCAGTTCCCCACCCTCCAAAATATTAACTTACAAATACATTTTATACTGGATACAATTTTTTTTCTAACTACAATACAGTACATATGTTTATCTTACCTTTATGGAGGACTCTTGATGGCGTATGGAAGATGGTGAGGAGGGGGGAGTAGGAGAGGTGTTACTGTTTGGAAGGGGAGTCCCCTTCCATTATCGCATCAGGCAGTGATGACTTCTCTGGGGTACACACTCTCCTACGTTTTGCCTGCTTACCACTAGGACCTGGTTGTGATTCACTGCTTGTTTGTCTCACTGAAAACCTTTCCATAGATTTTTGTTTTTCCATATGTTTTAATTTTTGTCTGTAGTGATGCATCACAGTGTCATTAACACTTTAGTGCGCGCAGCACTCGCTAAAAAAAAAAGCGCCTTGTGCGCGCGGCGTTCTGGGCGCTCAAGCGTAAACACAAAAAAGTTTATAATCTTTTCACGCTCCTAACATCAATTCTCGAGCTACGTTTTTCATTTTGGTATCAATACGTTGGCAATAAAATTCTCTACAAGATCATATGCATAAAATGTCACCAAAGCATTTGCTATCCCACCACGAAGTAAATAAACACGAAGATGACTCGCCGTGACACCCAAACAGGAAGTAAATGTTCATACTCTTTCGTTTGTTGCCAGCCTCACAGTCATCCTACAGCGCTTATTTTGATATCACTGAACTCGCAATAAAATTCCCCACCCAGACATATGCCTATCAATGTCTAATTATGTTCCGCACGAGTGTGGGAACTGGGCGAAGCGTTAGCCGTGATTTCAGCAGCGACGACACTGTTGTGATGCAGCGCTTTGAAAGTTTATACTTATTTCACTGTCCTGACATTATTTCTCTAGCTACGTATTTCATTTTTATAGCAATGTGTTCGCAATAGAAAGTTTTATATATAACATAGAAAGTTCTATAAGAACATGGGTAGAATTGGCCAACAGAGCGTCAAATAAATTTGCGGCGAATAAAATCTTACGCGTGTTTGTACCCGTGAGCGTAAAAAGTTTTTACTTTGCTCATGTTTTTTCAAGTTTATACTTGTTTCACACATTTTTTTTTGTTTGTATAGTGATCGGAATAAAATTCTCTACACAGACATATGCATATAAATGTAGAATCATGATCGCGGCCAACACAAGAGTGTGTGGAGTGGGCGATTACCCTCGTTGTGTCACCAACTCGATAGTCTCTCCTCTAAGTTACAATACATTGCCGTTTTCTCAAATTGGCACTGTGCCTATTAGAGAAAACAAAAATTTAATGGCAAACATATTCATACAAACCCCAAGTCGATCGAGTAGTAAATACCCACTATAACACGGTTCCGTAAATTTACGTCGTGATCCGACAAGCGCTTATCTAAACCGCCCGTAATTCCAAGTGGAAAATCCAGGATAGTGTTAAATTAAAAGGTTAAGGCAACGGCCTACTGCACCGTGATTTGGGTGAGTCATTTCAGCAAAAGTTTGCAATTCTTCCCATGCTGCACACATTTTCTTAATTAATGAGGAAGGGACATTCTGTACTGTCTCCTCCTCCCCTGAAGAAATTTCCTCGGCTGTCTGTCTCTTGTTGCTGCTCCTTGTGAAGTTCTTCAGTGGTCAGTTCTTCGCTGTGTTCCTCCACCAGCTCGCAACACACAACACTCAGAACACTGTGAATGCCACTTCTTTTTCTAAATTTCTCAAACCATCCCCTGCTCACCTTAAACTCTTTTGCATTTGCATCACTCGTTACAGGGGTTTTCTTTTAAAGGTCTTCATGCAATTTTCTTGCCTTTTCACAAATGATGGTCTCTGAAACTCTATCTCACGCTAACTCTTTGCTGTGTATCCAAATTAATAATAACTGTTCAACATCCTCAAGTGTTTGTGTTCTATGTTTTGTGATTATTGATATGCCTTTTGCCACTTTAGCACTCATAATGTCCTTTTTCTTAGCAAGTATGGTGGATACCATTGACTGAGATTTGTTGTACTGCCTAGCTAGTTCAACAACCTGCACACCATCTTCATATTTACGAATGGTCTCTTGTTTTTGCTCTATGGTCATTGTTACATGGGTTTTCATATGTTGAACTTTTCATATGTTGACTTTGAGACTCATGGTGTGATATATAATAATCAGTTTTATGTTCAAAAAGCAAAAAAAAAAAAACACAAAAACTTAATTTCTTATAGGCGTGATTGTCACTAAGCGGGCAGCTCTAGTAAACTGAAGCAGGTTGGCCCGCGTGATCAGGAAACACGCACTCGGTCGACCCAAACGTGTACCAACAAATATCGTTAGTCGACGACACTATCGTAAGTCGAGTCAAATTTTTTTATCAAATTTACATCGTAACTCAAAATTATCATAAGTCGGGGCAATCGTAAGTCGAGGTGCCACTGTAGATAAGAGATACTCATCAATGCTTACCAATATAGCATTGAAGAGAGCCAAAGTTTCCTTTTATAAGAATAGATTTATAGAAGCAAAAGGAAATATGAAAAGTACATGGAAGGCCATCTCTAACATCCTAAGATCTAAACAACAATCACATAACAAGCAGATAAAACTTTCCAAAGATGGTTACACATATGTATTAGACTTAGATATTGCAACTGAATTCAATAGTTTCTTTTCATCAGTTGGTGCTAACCTTGCCAGAAAAATCCCAGTGACCCAGACACATGATATTACATACATGTATCTCACTGGCAGCTATCCTAACACTCTACTCCTTTTACCAGTCAGCCCGACAGACATATCTGTAATTCAGTCACTTAAAACCAAAGCTGGTAACATTAATGAAATACCCTCTATAATATATTGCACTACCCCTGCTCTTGCATTACCCATAGCTCTGCTATTAAACAAATCTCTAGAATGTCATACTTTTCCTGATATCCTTAAAAAAGCAAGAGTGATGGGAGTTCATAAAGGAGGCGAGACAGCGGACATAAACAATTACAGACCAATATCAAATCTACCTACAAATCAAATCTCTGTCCTTGTGGAATGCAGGGATGCCACTCTCATGGAAAATGTGTGGAAACCTTTACACACAAAATCATACACATTTACTAATACATACTCTCAAACACAAGTAGAATAAACTGGTATTTATCTTGTATCTAAGAGAAACATTTACATTAATAACAACAAAAGCTAGATTTTATATACCAGTCATTACAATGTAAAGTAATAAGTATCGGGTAGTTTTGAGGTGTATAAATTGGTATATGCACATAAAATAAGAGTTTTAATGTAATGCAGTTGACTGTATATCCAGTATGTTAGTCTTCCATGAGCAGAAACATGTTTGGACAATTTATGGTTTATAATTATCTAAAACAGATATTCTGTCTATTAATATAATTACAAGACAGTATCAATAAATTTCTTGAAAACTCTATTTGGCTACATGGAAATTACCAGTGGATGGGTGTATACTCTTATTTATGTTATGTACTGTAAATATAAAGGGATTCTTTTAACAGGGCTTTAATCAACATTCTGAAGAAATAGATCCGGAACGTTTAATGCAGATCATCAATCGAGCTGTTGAAGACGGAAAGTGGATTATTAAGAAGGTAAGGAAATTGATGTAGATTAAAAAATAGGTTATGAGCGATTTTGCAGGCAAATAGCAAGAGGCAGGTATTCTGTATACAGGCAGTTCCCCTACTACAATCAAGTTAGGTTCTGAAAATGTGTATAGCATTTGCTTGGGTCACGGGAATGTTGATCCTTGGAATCATTAACCCTTACACTGCTCAGGGGTCCTGGGGACATTTACACCCCTGTGCGCAAGAAAAAAAAATTCAAAATTTTTTTTTTCGTCTTCTAAACATGTTAATTTGTGTCCCCTGAACACGGGGGAAAAAAAAAATCGTAGGTGACATATTTTGGGCGCAATTGACCGAGGAAGTCTGGCAAAAAGTGGGCGTTGACAGAGCGGCCGTCAGACCCGGTCAGCGTCACCCGCGCTGACAGATGGGAATTGCCACAAAGATATTATCACCTAATTGTTTCAATGTCTCCAATTGATTTTTTCTTAGTTTTTTGCAGTAATATTATTCAATAGTGTGTATTGTAATATATTTATATAATAAAAGTGGTGAATAATCGCTATACTCAAAAGTATGATGTGCATATTAGTGATTCAATTATTATGTTTATAAAACAATAAACAAATAGTTTTGCTGCTATTACACTCTATACACAGGTTATATATAAGTATCTGCATGTTTTGGTCACCATAACGAACCACTAAGTTGGTATTGAGAGTCGAAAAGCAACGAGAGTTACCGCCACACACCAGCCAGCCACTCGCTGCCACTCCCTCAACACATGCACTAAACTTTCTTCCCCAATAATACCATTTGTGGTGTTATTACACTATATACAGACGTTATATATAAGTATGTATATATTTTGTTCACGACAACTGTACAGCTAAGCTGATATACTTAGTTCAGGCACTAAGAGTCGTCGCTATACACAGATGGCGGCTGGCAGCTCCCTCACTCTTTCAAGGTCACACGCACTAAACTTTCTCCCCCAACAATACTGTTTGCAGTGTTATTACCCTATATACACATATTATATATAAGTATCTACATTGTTTATGCACCGTAACTGTATACCTAAGCTTGTAGTGCGCCCAAAGAGCATAGTGGCCACCCTCTAAACAGCTAGACAAATCGTGCAGATGACGTCACCTCCGTCACCCATATGGCTCCTCCCAGCATAATCCTTTTGCTGTTATTACACTAATACACACATTATATATAAGTATCTACATTTGTGTTGTGACGGTAACGCGTTGGTGTTCGGCTGTTTCAAAAGCTAGGGGATGGCCTCATCACATATAGAAACAAAAAAGAGAAAATCTGGAACTTCGTCTGTGGTAAGGTAATGGGAAGACACACAAAACACAAGTAAATTTAACAATGAGATTTTAATTACGTTAGAAAAGCAAAACATGAATAAAATGGACATACAAATTGGAACATAAAATCAATCAATCAAAATAATAAGAATAATCAAATGACAAAATGAAAAGTTACGTTAAGACAAGTGAGTAATAACAAGTGAACAATATACAATCAGATATATAGGTGCAGGAATATTGGCTTTAAGCTGCCACCTCTCTTAGTACACGTAAGCCAGAGCTTAGTCTACCAACGAGACGTGTTAACTTGTTGAAAGCACTGGATATTCTGAGGTCTCTAGGTCGTGGTGGCCCCAGACATCAGGTAGTGTGGTGGTGGAGAAGCAGGTGCGACTGACCACCGGCCAATCAGCGATGAGCAGGCGACGGACAGGTAGTTTGGTGGTTCGAGTGGCGGGGGGAGCAGGTGTTCCTGGTGCTGAATACGTTTGCTCTCTGGCAAACCTTGGTGTTGTATTTGTTGGATATTTCTTCCATATTAGTTGTATAGGGATGTATAGCGACGAACTTAGGAGGGAAGAGCAGACTCAATCTCTCTTGAAGGAGATTATCGTCACAACTCTCCCCCGAAGCCTGCGGTTCTGGAAGAAGTACGTCGTTATGTGGTGGAGTAATAGATGGAGTCGCTTCTACTTCATAAACTCTGGAGGGAGCATCGGCTAAGATGTTGTCGGAACCTTGGTATAGCGTGTCTCCAGGTTGAATTTCTGCAGTTATCAAGCCCATAGTAGAAGACGTTGAGATGAGAAGTGGGCGTGCTGCAGGAGGTGTAGGGTGGTGTGGTCCGTGTTGATGGTAGACCGAGCACTTTTCAGGTGTGGAGTAAAGTGCTGGAGCTTCAGGATGATGAAGAGTAGCTCCTTGCCAATTGTTCCGTAGTTCCTTGTAGCAGTAGTCGCTGACAGGTGTATTCTCCTCGCCTCGTTGCTGCATCACGACACCACCAACGTCGGTACCACTGGCGTCGACATGGAGGATGAAGGGCTTATCTGACGAGGTGAGAGTGGAATTAGAATATGGCAAAGGAGCACTATTAGGGTCCTGAAAATGGTTGGGATTATCAATATGGATTTTTGAATGAGAAAGCGTGGACTCCTTGACGGTGCTTTCGGGAGGAGAAGCTGGGAAGGTCTCACTGTGGATGTATGGTTCTGTAAAAGTAGAATAATTTGTCATGACAGTGGGAGGAGTACCATTATACAGCTTCAGGAGGTTGACGTGGCACAGCTGGGTCTTCCGCCGCCTATCTGGAGTCTCGAGAACGTAGTTATTGTTGTTTCGGCACTCCTTGACGCGGTAGGGTCCTGAAAACCTGTTTTGTAAAGGAGAACCTGGGATAGGAAAGTATGCTAGTACGAAGTCTCCCGGCTTAAATTTTCTTACTTTGCTGGTCTGGTCGTAATGAGTCTTCATCCTCTCCTGGGCTTTCAATAGATTATCATGGGCAAAACGGTGGACTCTCTCTAGAATGTGTTGAAGGTTTTGAAGAAACTGGGGCACATTCTGATGCTCACTGAAGGTGGCATCTCGGAGAGAGTCTTTGAAAGCCTTAAGGGGAGTACGGCACTTACGGCCGTAGAGCATCTCATAAGGAGATACTCCTAGGGACTCATTGGGAAGACTTCTGTAAATGCACATTATCATGTCAATTTGCTTATCCCAATCCTTAGAGGTTTCACTACAAAACTTTTTCAAGAGTGCTTTGATAGTCTGATGACTACGCTCAAGAGAACCCTGTGAAGCAGGATGATAGGGGCTGGACAATACCTGTTTGATGTTGAACTCCTCCAGTGTCCTTTTGAAGAGATCACTGGTGAAGTTGGTACCACAGTCGCTTTGAATCTCCCTGGGAAATCCATATTGAGTGAAGATCTTCAATAGATGCTTTACAACCGTAGCAGCCGTGATGTTCTTCACTGGAACTGCTATGGGAAATCTGGTGGTAGGACACAGGATGGTTAAGATATAGGCGTTACCTGAACTGGTCCGAGGTAAAGGACCAACACAGTCTATTATAAGTCCGTGGAAAGGTTCCGCAGGCACCTGTATGGGAATCAGTGGCGCTCTGGGAATGGAGATGTTCGGTTTGCCTGCCATCTGACATGTATGACACTGTTTTACGTACTGTTTGACGCTATTTACCATACCTGGCCAGTAGTAGTCTTGACGAATTCCATGGTAAGTCTTGTTGAATCCGTAGTGGGAGAGTGCTCCGTGGGCCAGGTGTAGAATAGTGGGCCGCAGGCTGGTAGGAATCACAAGTTGTTCGATGTTGGCCCAATCGTCGTCCTCCTTCAGTTTACTGGGTCTATATCTGCGGTAGAGCAAGTCGTTCTCTAGGAAGAACCCAGGAATACTGTTGGGTTGAGTCTCAGCCTGGAAAAACAATGGTGTTAAGGTAAGATCTTCCCTCTGCAACTTACGGAACTCCAACTTGGTCAGATTCGGGGGTAGTTTCTGAGGGTCTTGAGGGACAGCGGTAGCAGTAGAGTCAGCTGGCTGTGGTCGTGCGGCTTGTGCACGAGTGGTCACTAGAACCGGAGGAGAAACTTCATCACTCTTTTGAACCTCTGCTGGAACATACTCGAGTATAGGATTAATTGGCACAGAGGTACATACCTGGGGTTTGTCCATGACGATCAGGTTGGTCGGTTGCAGGTCTTCTGCCAAGTCGTTGCCTAGGAGAAGTTGCACTCCAGGCATGGGAAAAGGCTTTTCCCTGACGGCGACTTGGACTTCTCCGTTCACGTAGGGACAAACCAGGTGGACTCTGGCGAGAGGGTAAGGAGTGGTAGCAGTGAGGTCAGTGATGAAGACAGTTTCTCCGGTGTAGGCGATGTTGGGCACAGCCGACTTCAAGATGATCGATTGAAGAGCCGCTGTGTCCCTCAAGATCTTCAATTTGAAACGTCCCTCCGGATTTGAACCGTTGGCAGAGACAGTTCCAGTATACAGGTGGTTACTGAAAAGAGAAAGATCATTAACATTAACACCAACATTCATCACAGGCTTACCGGACTTAGGAGGAGTTGGTTTGGGTTTCTGTGTGTCAGTGGTTCCTTTGTATTGAGACTTACCACACTTGTCTATGGTATGTCCATAGAGTCTACAATACTTGCAGTACAATTGCGAGCCAGCTTGATCGGTGCTCACTTTCTCATAACTGTACCACAACTTCTTACTGGAGGATGGTTCGGGTGTCAGCCGGTGGATGAGGTTGTAAGTGTCAGCCGACTTAGCACACTTCAGGTAGTCGGTTTCTTCTTTATCTGCTAAGTATAGACGGACAGGAGGCGGCACACGCCTCAAGAATTCTTCAACTAGCATCAGGTTGACGAGTTCTGTAAAAGTAGAGACATGTGCTGCTTCCAGCCATTTCATAAAATATCTCCGTTTTGTGTTAGCAAACTCGAGGAAGGTAGTGGTACTTGCCTTCAGGTGGTCACGGAATTTCCTTCGATAACTTTCTGTGGAGAGGAGGTAGGCGTCCAACACTGCTTGTTTCAGAGTCTGGTAGTCATTCTCAGACGCCAAAGTACTGAGTGTGACTGCAGCTCTACCTGTAAGATGGACTCTGAGAAGTGTGGCCCATTGGTCGACAGGCCAACTGAGTTGATTAGCAAGGGTTTCAAAGGTGGTGAAAAACACATCAACTTCTGCTTCTACAAAGGATGGCATTAACTTACTTGCATGTGATATATTAAAACTGACGGGAAGATTGGCAGTAGCTTGCTGGCGTTGAGCGAGGTGTGAAGTTTCCAACGCGAATTCTTGTTGACGACACTCTAGAGCCAGAGTCGCTTGTTGTTTGTCATGTTCGCGTTGAATCTCCAACTCGCGTCGTTTTGTTTCAAGCTGTACTCGTTCACGTTCACGGAGTAAGGCAATCTCACGTTCTTGTTCTTCCCTTCGTATGGCAGCTGCTTCCCTTTGTTGTTCGAGGGCTTCCCTTTGCTGTTCGCGGGCTTCCCTTTGCTGTTCGCGGGCTTCCCTTTGCTGCTCACGTTCAATCTTGGCCAGCTCCAATTTGAGTTTCATCGTTGCCAAATCAGTTTTATCTGCAATATAGTAAGTTTCATGAGTTTCAGAGTCTATCTTACCTTGCTCTAAATAGTGATCCAGCAACAGGTTGTGTATGTCATTTTTGTTGGCTTGGTAGGGAACTTCTAGTTGATACTCATGTGCAAGAGTTTGTAATTCAGTCCTCTTGGCACGACTTAAAGTCCCTATTTCACCTGCTGGATCTGCACGGAAAGCTTGGAGACGAAACATGGTGAAATTAGCAAATAAATGTACAACGAATATACCATTATATAGTGAATGTCAGAAACAGGACAACGTGGCAACTGGTACCTATCCTGTGGGATCTTTAACAATTAAAGTTAAGTACAAGATGTTAAATGATTAATTTAAATCAAGGGCGCAGGAAATCTTGTACCCGGTACTCATGTAAGAGGATAAGGGCAAGAAAATCCTACTAAACAAATGAAACTGAGTTTCAAAAACAAATGAAACAGTTAATTGCCTCAAAAGTAAAATTGGTAGTCCAAGGATGTAGGCATACCTTGCCGAGTCTCTATAGGACATAAGCAAGTTTTTCCTACTGAAATTAATGTGATACTTACAGAATTAGCAAACTTTTGTGCTCTGAAAAGTAAGCTAATTCCCTACCGTTGTATGTATCATCATCTCTGACTGACGTGTAGGGGTGCGAGGTGTCAACTGGTGACGAGAACTGCTGCTGAGGTCCCAATTCAGCAACTAAAGTTCGAGCTAGAGGAACTATGGCCCTCTTTATCCTCCTACAGTCAGATTGCAGAAGATTAGGTGCACTTGACCCGGGGCAGACCACAGTACCAGGGTACCAATATGATGATCTGTCAAAAATGAAAAATATCCAAGGGACAAAAGATGGTAAACACGAGTAATAACACGGAGGGAGAGATGACCAATTAAGAGTATGACTGCGGCCTACAGTCACCACGTAATCCAAAGTTGTCTCACCTTCACCATATGCTACTCTCGTAATGCACAATACACTCCGCACCATATAGAAATGAAATTGAATATGAAAAATAGTAAAAGCTACGTTACCAAAGTTAAATACGCTTACCATAAATTACTACTTGGCACCAGTACCTGAGTGAAGCTCCCGGACAGGCCCCCACTTAATATGTGATGGTAACGCGTTGGTGTTCGGCTGTTTCAAAAGCTAGGGGTATGGCCTCGTCACATATAGAAACAAAAAAGAGAAAATCTGGAACTTCGTCTGTGGTAAGGTAATGGGAAGACACACAAAACACAAGTAAATTTAACAATGAGATTTTAATTACGTTAGAAAAGCAAAACATGAATAAAATGGACATACAAATTGGAACATAAAATCAATCAATCAAAATAATAAGAATAATCAAATGACAAAATGAAAAGTTACGTTAAGACAAGTGAGTAATAACAAGTGAACAATATACAATCAGATATATAGGTGCAGGAATATTGGCTTTAAGCTGCCACCTCTCTTAGTGCACGTAAGCCAGAGCTTAGTCTACCAACGAGACGTGTTAACTTGTTGAAAGCACTGGATATTCTGAGGCCTCTAGGTCGTGGTGGCCCCAGACATCAGGTAGTGTGGTGGTGGAGAAGCAGGTGCGACTGACCACCGGCCAATCAGCGATGAGCAGGCGACGGACAGGTAGTTTGGTGGTTCGAGTGGCGGGGGAAGCAGGTGTTCCTGGTGCTGAATACGTTTGCTCTCTGGCAAACCTTGGTGTTGTATTTGTTGGATATTTCTTCCATATTAGTTGTATAGGGATGTATAGCGACAAACTTAGGAGGGAAGAGCAGGCTCAATCTCTCTTGAAGGAGATTATCGTCACAGTGTTCACCATAGAGAACCACTGACCTGGTATGGTGAATGCAAACAATAACAGGTAGCCACACAGTCAGTAAACGATGCTGTCTCCCTCTGTCTCTCAGCATCACTCCTCCCACAACGCTAATTATTACAACAATCCTGCTATTATCACAACCCTGGTTATTTATATCACAGTCATGGGGTCATCTGTAATATTGTCATCGCTAAATAATAATTATATATTTATTTTGACATTTTTCGGCGATGCTGTGGTCACAAGCTGAACAGCAATGCTGTTCGCTCATGCTGCGTGCGCCAGCCTTGGTTGCTCCAACAGTACTGTGCCTCTCACGCCTGAGAATATTGCCCACGATTTTTTTTAAAAATGGCATCTGTTTACAAGAGCCCTGAGGAAGCTACTGTGAACCCCGTGTAGCCGCGGGCCATTTGAATCAGGCCTGGCACCCTATGGCGTATATATACGCCATGCGCACCATGGGACATGTTACTCAGGGCGTATATATACACCATGCGCAGTTCAAGGGTTAACAGGCATACGACAGAACTGACAGGCATAACACATGAGATTTCCCACAAGCACGATGCTATAAATGAGGGATGTGTTCTTGAACCACCAAAAATCCTCACAAAACCAATATTTTTTGGACATAAAAAACACCGCATATTATTTGTCTTGAATGATGGTGTTATCCTGCTTATCAAAGTTAGCAGTCTTTGAAGAGTGAACTTATCTAATTTCATGAATAAATAAATGAAAATACATTTGTTCTATATTAGCAGTCAGCCATTTGTACTTCATCTGGTGCCTTTAGAGTTAAAATAAGTAATAAGGTTTTGGTTGTGAGATAATTAGGTGATGTGGCAATATTTTAATATTGCTGTATTGGTTTAATTTAGTATTGCACCTTTATGTGGCATTTCGTACAGGACAGACATTCGTACTGGAGTTGCAGGTGTTAGAGGTTTTTCGGTGACTTCATGTCCTGCTAACTCCAATGGTACTAGTTTTTCCTAGTGTCTTAAGGTAGTGGTGCTTTTGCACTTTACCTTTACTATCCTCAAGACACCCTGGCTGTCTGGGTGGACAGAAACAATATGACCTAGTGGCTACTCTGAACATGGACTGTCACTATCCACCAGAACATCGTCAAGCATTAATTGCATTTTATTATAGGTGGTTGTTTGCCTCATAGAGATACTCATGCAGAGCAGTTAGATACTTTTGAGTCCAAACCTCATTCCACTGACTGATTACTCTTGACAGATGTTTGTAAATCTAAACCAAGTCGCTCTCTCCAATATATGAAGGATCTCCTGGTCCTTCGTTAGTGAGGGATGCAATAGGAGCAAGAGGTCCTCCATACATCTGATAAGATGGACTTAGTGGATCATGTTGTGAGTTATCATCAGAGAGGTAAGTCATTGGTCTGTTATTGACTCGAGACTCAATATCCGTGACAATGGTTTGCAACTCCCAGAGAGTGATTTTTTGGTGCTGCAGGATTTTCCTTAGCCAGCATTTTAGTCCCCACCATTCGCTTATAGTAGCCTCTGTTCCACAGTGCTCTGGGTGGTTTGAATTTCCAGTAGCACTGCCATTGGTTCAGGGCAGTGCGAATGACTGGGTGATTTCAGACTTCCCTCAGGCATGTTTCCTCTGACACTATAAGACAGAAGAGTTAGGGGAGACATGATCACTACCTATACAATTCTCAGCGGAACTGACTGGGTAGATAAAGATAAACTGTTTAGTAACTGTTTAGTAGTACATGAACAAGGGGACACAGGTGGAAACTTAGTACCCAAATGAGCCTAAGGGATGTTAGAAAGAACTATTTTAGTGTCATAGTTAACAGATGGAAAGCATTAGGCAGTGATGTAGTGGAGGCAGATTCCATACACAGTTTCAAATGTAGATTTGATGGAGCCCAGTAGGCTCAGGAATCTGTACACCTAAACATGTTCTACGTCAGATGTTCATGAATCTGAACATGTTCCTGAAAATTTTATATACAAACATATATGGAGTGAGATAAAAAATATTGGAGCTGAAACATATAATTCAGCTTATGGTTCCAGATAGTCACATTAACCCTTGTGTTGCTAAGGGCTTTGGCTATTGTCACCCACTGGCGCAGAACCAAAAAAAAAAAATTTTTTCTTCTAAACCTGTTAATTTGTGTACCCTGATCACGGGAAAAATAATAAAAAAAAACGTAAGTGGCATATTTTACCCGCTAAAGGGCGGGGAAGTCTGGCAAAAAAAAAAAGGCGCTGACTCAACATGTATCGGAGGCGGTCTGCTCAGCCCCACCTGTCAGGCAGAAGTGGCCACAAAGAGATACCTAATTATACCTAATACCACAAAGAAAATACCTAATTATTTAAATGTCTTCGATATTTTTTTTTTTTTCCTGTAATATTATTCAATAGTGTGTAGTGTGATATATTTATATAATAAAATGTGTCATCTCTGTACTCAAAATTATGATGTGCATATTATTGATTCAATTATTGTGTTCATAAAACAATAAACAAATACTTTGTCGGTTATTACACTATAAACACAAGTTATATATACGTATCTGCATGTTTTATTCACCATAACGAACCACTAAGTTGATATTACGAGTCAAAAAACAGAGAGGTGTGGCCACCACATCTGCCAGTCAGCCTCTCGCTGCCACTCCCTCCCTCAATGACTCCTCACTCGCCCACATCCTCCTCCCATCATACTGATTTTGCTTCTATTCACTTATACAGACGTTATATAACTATCTATATGTTCTGTTGACCATAACTGTTCATCTAAGCTGGTATAGTGCCCAAAGATCATAGTAGCCACCCCTACCAGCATGACAAATCATGCAGATGTCGCCACCTCCCTCACCAAAATGGCTTCTCCCCCCCACACTCCTTTTGCTGTTATTGCAATATATATACACGTTATATGTAAGTATCTACATTTGTGTTCACCATAACGAACCACTAAGTTGGTATGCTGAGTGGCAGTGGCAGTGGCAGTGGCAGCCAGTGGTAGCCTGCCACTGGCTGTCACCCCCTCCCTCCCTCACCTCACCTAACTCACCACCATTCTCCTCCCACCATACTGTTTTTGCTGTTATTTACTATATACAGACGTTATATATAAATATCTGCATGTTATGTTCACCATAGTGAACAACTGGTAATTTCCTTACCTTGCTGGAAAATACTTCCTTTTAAATTACAAAACTCAATCTTGAGACCTTCATTTTCTTGTTCTAATTTAATTATCTTTTCTGGGGGGAGCCCCTACGGCTCCCCGGAGCTATCCATGGCTGATATGGATATCCTAACTATTTTGCATCAGTCGATGTGGGTGGAGTTCTAGGCCTACCGGGGACCACGAGCCAGAACCTGGCCCCCCTCACAGAGGCACGGGGAGCAATGGCCCATAGAATGCACATGTGATTTGGAGCATTCTATATCTGCCATCGACCGGGACAGGCACCCAGAAAGGTAAGCGCCACAAAACAAACCCCTATTCTGGTTAACAACAAAAATTGACAAACGAGTGGACAGAACTTCCCAAAAGAAAAACGAGCAAACAAGCATGACGTCACACGAGCCGCGCCGCATGTCTGCACAGCTCCCCCCTCCCCAGGAGAGGGAAGGGGGAGCCCCAGACCCCCGCGCTGGCGATCCCCGCCCCAGTTCCTCGGCTGATGGGATCATGCACGGTCGTGTGGCTCCAGCTCCGGTCTTGTCTCAGTGCTGTGACTTGTTTTCAGTGCTGCTCTTACGGTGGTCGTGTGAGCTAGTAGTAGTATACTCAGGTACTCGGGCTGCATGTGCTTAGGTTCACCTTCCCTGAGTGCCCTGTAAGTACCGCCCTTGGGGCTTAGGGTTGCCCCAAGATTGGTTGATGATCTTACCCTTTGCTGTCGGGGTGATGATTCGTCTCTCCTTCAACGGCGGCTTCAACTTGCGATTGATGCCGTGTCGTCTTGGGCCACCGATCATGGCTTCAAGTTCTCTGCGTCTAAGACTTGTGCTACGACTTTTACTCGGATGCATGTCATTCTTTGTCCCTCTTTGTTGCTTTATGGTCATCCCATTGTGTACAGGGATTCCGCAAAGCTTTTGGGGTTAGTCTTTGACACTCGTTTGTCTTGGTCAGCCCATATCTCTTACCTCCGAGTTGAATGCTCTAAGGCCCTTAACCCACTTAAGGTTTTGTCCCATACTTCTTGGGGAGCGGATAGGCGCACGCTTCTCTATTTGCACTCCTCTCTCGTCCTGTCTAAACTCGATTATGGTTGCCCTGAATACTCTTCTGCTTCTCCTACTCTTCGCCGTCTTGATGCTTTGCACCATACTGGGTTGCGTCTCAGCTCTGGTGCCTTTCGTTCAACTCCCGCCCTCAGTTTGTATGTTGACACGGGCTTTTTCTCTCTTCAGGAGCGCCGTGATCGCTAATGTCTTCTCTATCTTGCGCTGTCCTTACAACATCCTTCCTCTCGCCTCTGTCGTGCTTTGACTTTTCCTCCTCCTGTAGCTCCTGTTCCTCTTCATCGTCTCCCTCTTTTTGTCCGGTTATCTCGCTTACAGGATTCTCTTTCTGTTCATATTTCTACTGTTTCTCCTCATATTGTTCCTTCCTTGCCTCTGTGGAGAGTCCCCTTCCCAAGTTTTGTACGTCCTTGACTTGTATTACTAAAGCCTTTACCCCTCCTACAATTCTGAAAAGCCTCTTCCTTGAGCACTTTTCTTCACACTCCCACTGTTTCCATCTTCACCGATGGGTCTAAGTCTGCGGGAGGTGTGGGCTACTCACACAGAGTAGCTCACACCAGATTAAGGCAGTGTCTGGGATGCTCCCGGACGCAGGTTCGAATCCTCGTCACGGCCCTTGTGGATTTGTTCATGTGGGCTACTCTGTTGTTTTTCCTGACTGTACTTATATGTGTCGCCTCCCTTCGGAGGGTAGCGTCTTTACAGCAGAACTTTATGCTATTCTCTATGCTCTCCATCTCTTGCTTTCTCATTATCATTTCTCCTTTGTGGTTGTAGTTGACTCTCATAGTGCTCTCATGGCTCTAGGGTCCTTTAATCCTGTCCATCCGGTGGTCATCGAGATTCAACATTGGCTGTTTCTTATTTCTAGTAAATTTAAATCAGTAGAGTTTTGCTGGGTTCCCAGCCATATTGGTGTTTCTTACAATGAGTGTGCGGATGCTGCCGCTAAGGAAGCTATCCGTTCTTGTCCCATCTCCCATAAAGGTATACCTTATTCCGACTTTTATCCTGTTATTCATTCCTCCATCCTTGCCCGTTGGCAGGGTTGTTGGTCCTCTGTGGTTAGTAACAAGCTGCGTACTCTCAAACGTAGTGTGTCCCCGTGGCTATCCTCCTACCACCGTAACCGGCGGTGGGAAACTGCTTTGGCACGGCTGCGGGTTAGCCATACTCGCTTAACCCACGGTCACTCAATGGAGCGCCGCCCTCCTCCTTATTGTCCAAATTGCGTTGTCCCTCTTACGGTCGTGCATGTCCTTGTTGAATGTCCTGACTTCCAGGACGAGCGTGTGTCTTGCTTTCCGACCGTCCCTTGTGGTCACTTGTCCCTAGATAGAATAATATGTGAATCGGATACTTTTGATATCGTTCACCTTATGTGTTTTTGTTCTCGTATTGGCATTCTTGGTGATATTTAGCGCCCACTGATTATTTCGCACTTTGATGGTGCTACATAGCCTTCCCAGTTTGGTGCCTTCTTTTGATAATTACTTTACCTTACTCTACTGCCACCTACAGAAGGATCTCTTGGGGAGGGAGGGAATGAGGGAAAGTGAATGTGCGCGGGACAGAGGAAGTGAACAGCAGTAAGGGGTGACTCCCTCCCTTCTTGGTGGGAAGGGAGGGAGTGGTGTGGTGGTGTACAACAAGTGTTAGGCCACTGATCCGGCCAAACACCTGATTTTCTGGCTCCTATGAACATTTTGACCAGATATATAGATAACTTTATCCGGTCATGATTTTGGCCGTATAAGGGCGTTTTCCTGATATTCGAATCCCGAATACTCGAGTGTCTACAGTATACGTATTACACAGTTTAAGGGTTAAAATAAGTAAATGTCACCACTCCCTGTGTGAAGGGAGTGGTGAGGCCAGGTTCTGGCACTGGTCCAAGTATGTCTAAAGAACTTGGCGGATGACATGAGCTAGTAGATGGTATCCTATCAGTATATAATGACTTCGGGAGCCACCAGGGCTCGCCCAGAAATTTTTATTTCACTACATTTTACACTTTTTTTTTTTTTTGCTAACAGTAATATGTTTATTATTTTCAGTACTCCAGAGTTCAAGAATAATGCTGCAGAAGAGAAGAACGCTTTAAGCAGGTAATAATCTAAACAAAATTTTAATTTGTCCTAAGTTAAAATATTTTGAATCTTTTTTCCCATCTTAAATGTTGCATTAGTCAAACGAATTACAAATTATATTGCTTTACAGTGCATCCTTGAATCTGGGAATATCTGGTTGCAATGCATACTTACCTGACCAGATTTTACTCACCCACATTCCCAAACAAATGTGTGATGAAGTGAGTGATGTGTGTATTGACTCAGCTTGCAGTACCAGAGTTCATGGACCTGTGGAAAAGTTGATGGGCCTAATTTCTTTAAATCATTTTTGGGTCTGGCTTTACCTTTAAGGAATATGGGAAATATTATGGTATGATGTAAAGGGACTTTTTAATATGACTTCAGTCATGTTTTTAATTATTTTTTTAGAGGAATGCAACATTAGGAGCAAGAGTTGCAGCCTTGGAAAATCTGTTGAGCATATTTAATAAATAATTCTACGGGTCATTTTTGTTTTGAGTTTGTGCACTTTTTGTTCACTTAGGTATGGGCCTTGCTTTCTTTTGAAAATAAGGTTTTGAGGCTGAGGTGTGAGAAATAAGCTATATGTGGTGAAATTTTTTTACAGACAAGTTCTAGCAGTTGTTCAACATATGATAGCTTCAAATTAAAAATTTGAGATGGGAGCTCCTTGTGGTTCCCTGAAGATTGCTTCCTGAAATTACTTCATACAAATAGGTCACATCAGTCGCAGATAGTTGTGTGTGGTCTACCGGGGACCAGTGCCAGAACATGGCCTTGGTCATAAAAGACACAGGTAGCAGGTGACAGTTTGCGACCTTAGCAGAAAAATCCTCCCGAAAGTTAACGCAGCTTTACAGACAACTGAAGAGTTCACAGAACAACCTGTCCTCTTACAAAGCACGTCACATTTTGATCGTATGCATTACAAAAGGCCAAAAATTGTCATACTTGAAATTGGAAGTGGCTTGCAAAAATGACGTAATGTCCTGTTTTCTGTTTTGGGTCCTCTGGTAGGTTAACCCTTACACTGCTCAGGGGTCCTGGGGACATTTACACCCCTGTGCACAAGAAAAAAAAAAAAATTCAAATTTTTTTTTCGTCTTCTAAACATGTTAATTTGAGTCCTGAGCACGGGAAAAATAATAAAAAAATTCTATTATACATACCAATGACACAATTGAGCCGAGAAGTTGGCCGATGACGTCACAGAACGTGAGTGCTCAAGGTGCTATGTCAGCTAGCCTTCACTCACGGCCGCTCACGCGGCCTGAGTTGCCGCGAATTTATTTTCGCGGAATTATTTACAGTATTCTTGGGTCATTTTACACAAAATTTTTTCGCTAGTATTGTTCCAATTATTAGCAATAGACATTGTATTATAATAAAAATGGTATAAACTCACTAGGCGTTCACATATTAGTGTCACAAGTATGCCCACCAAAATGGTATAATTTACAGGAAATATTCAATGTATTTGGGTTTTTTTCAGTATAAACACAAAAATTAACTTGATATGTACATTTATTTACCAAAGAATTACACATTTAGTACTCCAGGAGACTGTGATACTGTGTGAAACAGTCGATATGGCACAGAGGGACGGCACACGCTTCCCACCATGTCAACACTAATTTACGTTTCTGTGGCCTCAATTTGGTACTGGAACACACAACACACCGACGCTGGCCTGCTGCACGAGCTCCAGTTGGTGGTAATTTCTTGATTTGGTGTATCAGAAAGGCTTCCCTGTAAGCGAGCCTGGGTGCAGGAGCATGGTTCAGTATTGGGTCTCGAATGGGTCTTTGTATGCCAGGTGTGTCCTTGCCAAATTTACCTAGCAACTGTTTCACAACTTGAAAACTAAACGAATATGGAAATATGGTTTTCTACCTGTCTTCACAAGAAACATGTTGTAACTGTTCAGCATTGTTACGTCAATAAGGTGGAAAATCATTTTCTTTGTCCACTTCACTGTTTTCCGTACACACTCTACAGCACCCACCATCATGTCACATTTATCAACTAAACGCATGTTAATGTTGTAGTCCATCACACAATCTGGCTTATATATTATTTGCTTTGTTGTTCTGTTCACCTTGCCACTGTCTACCATTGTACCAGGGTGAATGGTGGTCAACATGTTCACTTCACGTCTGTCTTTCCACCGCACTGAAAGCATTCCACCACTTTTTCTTACCTCGCAATCCCCAACTTGCATAGCAGTATCAAACACAGGCATTTCCTTTCGTTTTGGCTTTACTGTTCCACACACTCCAGTCTTATTATCCAGCAAGAATTTCGTTAGCAAGGGACTGGTATAATAGTTATCTGTGTACAATATGTGGCCCTTGTTCAGATATGGTGCAAGCAATGACTTCACCACACTACCTGAGAAGCCATGTTCGTCATTAGCAGGAATATCTACATTTGTGGCTGAATAAAGTATCGTGTGTAACACCATTCCTGATTCACAGTCACAGAGCACAAAGAATTTCAGTCCAAATCGGTGACGTTTTGAGGGAATATACTGCTTGAAGGCAGCACGTCCTTTGAAAAGCACAAGGGATTCATCAATAACCAGCTTCTGAGCTGGTACGTAGTAATCTCGGAACTTTCCAATCAGGTCATTTAGCACGTGCCTCACCCTCCAAAGCCGATCATCCTGTGTCTCGTCTGCATTATTTGCAAAATGAATGCACCGTAGGATCAACAAAAATCTGTCTCGGGACATATATTTCCCGAACAATGGTGTTGGAACAGAGTTGTCTTTGCTCCAATAATCTGAAATTACGTGTTTCACACAATGTTTCATCAACATGCAAATTGCAAAAAACACATACATTTCACCAACAGTTGTCTCTTTCCAACGCTGTAGTCGTGAAAATTCTGAAACTTCCTCACCTTCGATGAGATCGGCCGCAAGTCTGTTCGTTTCGTGAACAATGTGTTCCATGAGCGGCTCATCGAAATATGCAGTAAAGAAGTCCATTTCACACATTTCGTCACCAGTATCAGGAAAAAGATCTGTAATTCCCACATCTCTGTTGTCAAAGTCGGGAATTTGTGGAACAAAATCTTCCCCATCACTCCACACACACACAAACCTGCTGGCTTCCGAGAGCCATTAGCTGCACCACGGCGAGGAATCCGGGGACCAGGAGCTGAAGCAGGCAATGTAACAGTAGGGGCAGGAACGGTAGATGAGGAAATAGATTTGGAACATGAGGGAATTTGTTCCTCATTGTCGCCCTATTGTTCCATGCGGCGGCGCTTGGCTGGGCGGGCAGCTGATGCGGCGAAACTTGTACTGGCACTAGCAGCCGGGGTAAAACTATTCTCCGATTCTTCATCACTAAAGCCTGAGAAAGATTCACTTGTTTCAGACTCGTCAATCATATCATAAACGTGCAGTGGTATAGATGAACGACGTGCTTGGGTGCGAGGTGGTGTTGAGTAGTAGCCTCGTGAGGCATCCTCACCCTCGTGGCACCCACATGTTCACCCTCACTCTCCGTTGTTTCGATTTCTTCTGGCTGGGTATAATCTTCATCTATATCTGAGTCGTCAATATCAGATTCGTCAATGTCCTTGAACAATTCATCTGCAATTTCATCTTCGGTCAAGGACTGCGCGGCACGGTGCGCTGAGCGAGGTCGCACGCTGGGTCGTGATGCGCTCGCCATGGTGTCTGGCCACTAACTAAGGCCTGTGAAACAAAGGAGGCCTGCTCTAGATTATTTTTCAAAATGGCGTCTGTTTACAATCGCCCCTGGCTACGGTATGGGTGACCCCTTTACACCGCGGGATGTTTGAATCGTGCCTGGTACCCTTTGGCGTATATATACACCATGCGCATGGTGGGACATGTTACTCATGGCATATATATACGCCATGCGCAGTTTAAGGGTTAAGAGAGGACACCTGAATTTGACCGTTTTCTTGACGGTGTGAAACCTTAGGAGGATGGGCTGCACAGAGATATTGAAACTAAGGTTGCCAATACAAAATACAAAGCCTTAAAAATTGCCAAACATATTGTTTGGCAATTAAAAATTGCCAGTCGGTTCCAGCACTGGTGGCCTTGCCCAAAATACTTGCCCCTCTCCTACAGGAAGCGGTGGCAGCATTTTATTCCGCCCACCTTCTATGTCAGCAGACTGTGCTGGTCTATTGTTTAGGCTTGGTCTCTTAACTTTGACTGCCTCATCCTATCTTTCCCAAGGATGTGGTAGCTCAGGTTGTTTCAGTAGTGGTTTTATTGTGCCTTCTGATTGGTCAGGTATTGTTTACTAGGGGTTCTGTTCCCTTTTGAATGCTTCTGGTCAGGTGGGAGCTTCCCAGTTTTTGGTCGAGGTGTAGGTCCTTGGGTGGGTCAGGTTCCTGGGCTGTTATGCTATCTGGGAAGACTTCCTCCTTCCCTTGTATGCAGTCATTTGTTGCAAATGTGTGTGTGTGTGTGTGTGTGTGTGTGTGTCTCTCTCTCTCTCTCTCTCTCTCTCTCTCTCTCTCTCTCTCTCTCTCTCTCTCTCTCTCTCTCTCTCTCTCTCTCTCTCTCTCTCTCTCTCTCTCTCTCTCTCTCTCTCTCTCTCTCTCTCTCTCTCTCTCTCTCTCTCTCTCTCTCTCTCTCTCTCTCTCTCTCTCTCTCTCTCTCTCTCTCTCTCTCTCTCTCTCTCTCTCTCTCTCTCTCTCTCTCTCTCTCTCTCTCTCTCTCTCTCTCTCTCTCTCTCTCTCTCTCTCTCTCTCTCTCTCTCTCTCTCTCTCTCTCTCTCTCTCTCTCTCTCTCTCTCTCTCTCTCTCTCTCTCTCTCTCTCTCTCTCTCTCTCTCTCCTCTCTCTCTCTCTCTCTCTCTCTCTCTCTCTCTCTCTCTCTCTCTCTCTCTCTCTCTCTCTCTCTCTCTCTCTCTCTCTCTCTCTCTCTCTCTCTCTCTCTCTCTCTCTCTCTCTCTCTCTCTCTCTCTCTCTCTCTCTCTCTCTCTCTCTCTCTCTCTCTCTCTCTCTCTCTCTCTCTCTCTCTCTCTCTCTCTCTCTCTCTCTCTCTCTCTCTCTCTCTCTCTCTCTCTCCTCTCTCTCTCTCTCTCTCTCTCTCTCTCTCTCTCTCTCTCTCTCTCTCTCTCTCTCTCTCTCTCTCTCTCTCTCTCTCTCTCTCTCTCTCTCTCTCTCTCTCTCTCTCTCTCTCTCTCTCTCTCTCTCTCTCTCTCTCTCTCTCTCTCTCTCTCTCTCTCTCTCTCTCTCTCTCTCTCTCTCTCTCTCTCTCTCTCTCTCTCTCTCTCTCTCTCTCTCTCTCTCTCTCTCTCTCTCTCTCTCTCTCTCTCTCTCTCTCTCTCTCTCTCTCTCTCTCTCTCTCTCTCTCTCTCTCTCTCTCTCTCTCTCTCTCTCTCTCTCTCTCTCTCTCTCTCTCTCTCTCTCTCTCTCTCTCTCTCTCTCTCTCTCTCTCTCTCTCTCTCTCTCTCTCTCTCTCTCTCTCTCTCTCTCTCTCTCTCTCTCTCTCTCTCTCTCTCTCTCTCTCTCTCTCTCTCTCTCTCTCTCTCTCTCTCTCTCTCCTCTCTCTCTCTCTCTCTCTCTCTCTCTCTCTCTCTCTCTCTCTCTCTCTCTCTCTCTCTCTCTCTCTCTCTCTCTCTCTCTCTCTCTCTCTCTCTCTCTCTCTCTCTCTCTCTCTCTCTCTCTCTCTCTCTCTCTCTCTCTCTCTCTCTCTCTCTCTCTCTCTCTCTCTCTCTCTCTCTCTCTCTCTCTCTCTCTCTCTCTCTCTCTCTCTCTCTCTCTCTCTCTCTCTCTCTCTCTCTCTCTCTCTCTCTCTCTCTCTCTCTCTCTCTCTCTCTCTCTCTCTCTCTCTCTCTCTCCTCTCTCTCTCTCTCTCTCTCTCTCTCTCTCTCTCTCTCTCTCTCTCTCTCTCTCTCTCTCTCTCTCTCTCTCTCTCTCTCTCTCTCTCTCTCTCTCTCTCTCTCTCTCTCTCTCTCTCTCTCTCTCTCTCTCTCTCTCTCTCTCTCTCTCTCTCTCTCTCTCTCTCTCTCTCTCTCTCTCTCTCTCTCTCTCTCTCTCTCTCTCTCTCTCTCTCTCTCTCTCTCTCTCTCTCTCTCTCTCTCTCTCTCTCTCTCTCTCTCTCTCTCTCTCTCTCTCTCTCTCTCTCTCTCTCTCTCTCTCTCTCTCTCTCTCTCTCTCTCTCTCTCTCTCTCTCTCTCTCTCTCTCTCTCTCTCTCTCTCTCTCTCTCTCTCTCTCACACACACACACACACACACACACACACACACACACACACACACACACACACACACACACACACACACACACACACACACACACACACACACACACACACACACACACACACACACACACACCACACACACCACACACACACACAGCTATTATATGGTGCCCATATCTTAAGGAGCACATGAACAAACTGGAGGAGAGCAGGTCTAGTTCTGCTTGGGGCTTGTGCTGGTGCTTTTGCTATTCTTCCCTTTGGTGCTGTTGTGGGAGGGCATCTGGCCTATTTTGCCAGCTCTTGGTCCCATGATTTGTGAGCATTTCTGGTGAGTTCCCATGGTCTTCTGTGGAGCTTGTCAGTCCCTCCCTTGCACAGTATTTGGAGTTGCATCTGTTGGGGCAAGAGAACTCCCTGGCACTTTGGTCATTGGGGATTGTTTTTTTTTTTTTTTTTATTATTTTCTACCACAGACATGGCCACACATTTACAATGCTAACCAGCATATATACATTTTCTTCTGTCCTCCATGGACAGGGTTAGAGAAATGTTAAACATAGAGTTCAAGGGTTTATTGAACACAACCACAGAAGGTGATTCGGTGCCTTTAAAATGCTAAGCTAACCTACTTACGTAAATACATACACAGATTTACGTATGCCCTACATAAAATGTTTGATGTGTCTTTTACATAGTGTCATTAATGTACATTCACAAAGGTGAAATGTAATTCAGATCAGCTTCCATATATACTTTATACCCATACATATACATACACACACACATATACATACATATATACACACACATGCATTCACATACATCTGTCTCATTTACTCTGACAGGGTGAGATAGCTGATAAAGAAACTAGTGTGCAATTAAGCACTTAATCACTGAAGGTGATGAAGGTGCTTTTACAAGCTTGTAAAATCAAAATAAAAATGATTGGTTGGTCTCAGACGTGGTTGTGCTGACCTCGTCCTTTCGATAGGTAGCCCGGCTGTTCTCAGTTCAGAAGCAGGATTCGGCAGATCTATGGTACTTTATTGATCTTTCAGTTGTGAATGGCTTAATCCTCGTGCCTGACCTTTCTCATGACAACTTTGGCCCAGGTTTGCCTGCTATTACAGGTTAAAGCTTGGATGGGGTGTGCCTGGCCCTCAAGGACATGTATTGGCATCTCTTCCTCCATCTGGGGTTCAGGGACTGGTTAGGTTTTGTTGTGGGGTGTTGTGGTTATTGCTTCAGGGTTCTTTCCTTTGGCTTGAACCTGGCCCCTGATGTGTTTACCAGGTTTTTTCTTTTTGGCCCAGCTGCATTTGTTTGGGGTTCGTGTGTTGGCTTAACTCTACGACTGGCTGGTGTGGGCCTCCAGTCAGTCAGCATGTTAGCTGGCTAGGGATCTGGTCCTTCCCAGTTTGCTGGGTTCTGGTTCCTCTGCTCCTCTGTTGATGGGGCCTGGTTCTGGCTCTGGTCTCTGGTAGGCATTAGAACGCCACAGCTGATGTGACCTAGTAGCGGCACACAATCAGTGTTAGTAGCTCCAGGGAGCGACAAGGGGCTTCCCCAGAAATTGGCATTTCATTACATTCAATGCAGGTTTCTTTCCTCACTAAACTCATTGAAGCAAATACTTGAAACTATAATTATTAACATATCATTGACTCATTATAATTCTGTTTTTCTTCTTCAGATTAACATGGAAAAACAGGTTGAAGAATTGCCTTTAGAAGCACTTCCCTGCCAGTTTTGGGGTGCAGTAAAAATCTACACAGAGAAGCCACATATTATTAATCGCAGAATATGTGGAGCTGTCAATTTATGGATTGGTGTAACGCATGACAACTTCTCAAGACAGAGGGTGCTGGGATTCCTTGATGAAATCCTCAATTACGATGTTAGAAATAAAGTAGAAAATGTTCATGGATCCCCAATCTTAAGTGGCATTGTTTATGATAATAATAATTCTACAGAAGTAATTGGTAGTAAGTCTAATAATGCAGATAGTGAAGGTGCAGACTGTCAAGCTGAGCTTAATCAGATAGAAAAGATTAAGGATGTTCTTTGTAAATGTGGATTGAGAAGCCTGCAAGAGACCAGTAACTCGGACTGTAGTGATAATATGTGCGGGCAAGAGAAGGGAGCAAGTGAGGACAATGACTTGAAGGATCATGATCATTTTAAATTTTCTAGTATTGCTAATGTGAACACTAGACAGCTCGACATACCTTGGCAACAGCTTCTACAGGATGAAACTTTAAAGATTGCAGTGATCAGAAGAGTTCTGCCAAAACAGGTCGAGAAATTTACTCCTCCCTTAGAGATTGTTCTTATTGGTAAGTTGTTTTCTGCGGGAAGCCCCTTGTAGTTCCCTAAATCTATCTCGCTGAGATGACTCCCTAACTACTAAATTGCATCAGCCATGGAGTTCAATTCAGGCTACTGAACTGGAAGGTAGAGTGACGGTCTCGCTTCATGCTGGTTGCTTTTCAACCCCCGACCGTCCAATTGGTTGAACACTATTCCTTCCCCCTATCCCATCCCATCCCAAATTCCTTTTCCCGATTCCTTTTCAGTGCTATATAGTGGTAATGGCTTGGCACTTTCTCCTGATAGTTGCCTTCAGGCTACTGGGAACCAGTACCACAACCTGACCTTCCCCACATGACCAGTGCCACAACCTGACCTTCCCCACAAGACCAGTGCCACAACCTGACCTTCCCCACAAGACCAGTGTCACAACCTGACCTTCCTCACATGACCAGTGTCACAACCTGACCTTCCTCAAATGACCAGTGCCACAACCTGGCCTTCCTCACATGACCAGTGTCACAACATGACCTTCCTCACATGACCAGTGCCACAACCTGACCTCACATGACCAGTGTCACAACCTGACCTTCCCCACATGACCAGTGCCACAACCTGGCCTTCCTCACATGACCAGTGTCACAACCTGACCTTCCTCACATGACCAGTGCCACAACCTGACCTTCCTCACATGACCAGTGTCACAACCTGACCTTCCCCACATGACCAGTGCCACACCCTGACCTTCCTCACATGACCAGTGCCACAACCTGACCTTCCCCACATGACCAGTGTCACAACCTGACCTTCCTCACATGACCAGTGTCACAACCTGACCTTCCTCACATGACCAGTGCCACAACCTGACCTTCCTCACATGACCAGTGTCACAACCTGACCTTCCTCACATGACCAGTGTCACAACCTGACCTTCCTCACATGACCAGTGTCACAACCTGACCTTCCTCACATGACCAGTGTCACAACCTGACCTTCCTCACATGACCAGTAAGCAAATGACTCTCTGCCACCTTACTGGGGTGGTCGGGTTGATGACTCCCACCCAGAAAGTCAGCAAACAACACAGACTACTGTTGGGTTCAGAAGAGGCCAAAGACTTAACACTTTGATGTTCTGGGCGCACATGCGTCACACTACCCCGGGTGGGTTTGGGCATTCCGCAGGAGAATGGAGTAATTCTGAAAAGTGTATAATCTTTTCAACTTTGTAACCTCAATTCTTGTCCTAGGTTTTTCAATTTGGTATCATTGTGTTTGCAATAGAATTCCCTACAGGACTAAAGGCATATAAAGTCCAAATACCCAGCTTACTATCCGCAACAAACAGAGAAAGTGAGAGCGTGTTACCCGGGAGTGCGCAAGACCGATAAAAATGTGTACACTCCTTTCACTTTGGTCACCTCAATTCTCGTTCTAGGTCTTTCATTTTGGTATCAATGTGTTCGTAATAGAATTTCCAACAGGAATATGTGCATATAATGTCAAAAACAGCGGCGCGCTCCACCCACCGACAAGATGAAAGTTAGCAGAAAGAGAGCGCGGTCATACCGAAATGTGTATACTCTCTTCAACTTTGTCATCTCAATTCTCGTCCTAGGTTTTCCAATTTGGTATCAATGTGTTCACAATAGAATTCTCTACAGGACTAGATGCATATAAAGCCCAAAAGCCCGGCGAGAAAGTGAGAAAGTGAGAGCGTGTTACCCGGGAGCGCGCAAGAGCAATGAAATGTGTACACTCTTCACTTTAGACATCTTGATTCTCGTCCTAGATCTTTCATTTTGGTATCATTGTGTTCGCATTAGAATTCCCTACAGGAGTATATGCAAATATAAAGTCCAAAACCACGGCGTCCCACCCACAGCAAACAAAGAACGTGACAGTGCGTTACCGCAGTGAGCACTAATAAAGAGCAATAAAATGGGTATACTCTTTTCAACTTTGTTACCTCAATTCTGGTCCTAGATCTTTCATTTTGGTATCATTGTATTCGCAATAAAATTCCCTATAGGTGTGTATGCATATAATGGCCAAAACCGTGGCGCGCCCCTCCCGAAACCGTCGCCAATTTGCCGCCGGAAATCACGCAATGCTGCGTCATTACCAGACTTCCCCCAAGTAAAAACGTCACGCAATGCTGCGTCATTACCGGACAAAAGTGTTAACCTGCTGAATGAACTCTTCCCAACAATATAAACAAATGATTGAAAATCTCTCTAAACAAGGGTGTGCTCACTTGCCTCACCCCCCTCCCACTCACTTGGAGAGGGAAGGGAGGGGGGCAGGGCTCATGCTGTCCACTGGATCAAGTTATCAGTTCATCTGCTGATGCAGCTTGTTTCTGGGGATTGCAGTATGACCCCAGAATCATTAGCAATCTGTGGCTGGCCATGATACTTTTCAGTTAGGTGCTTCTTTGTACTTGCTTCTTGTGTATTTCGTTTCATACACTGTGGTGTAGCATGGGCCTGGTTTTTTTTAAGAGTGCTTAGAGCTGTATGTGCTCAGCATTAACTTCCCTGATCACTTCATAGTACTGTCCCTGCACTGACAGCATTCCCGCATTCCCTTCTCTGTTGTGTTTGGGAGTTCACTCTCTTAAAAGTTCTCCCTACTTGGGGTGTCCCTCACCTTGGATGAGTCAAGTGTCTCATTGTTCCTGTGTCTTGACCCAGGTTGGGAGCGAGCATTGGCCGGTGGCACGCCCTGGTGGCCCACGTGCTCGTATATACAGTGCATCGAGGTCAACCTTCGCAGCTATGTAGCCCAGGTTGTACCAGCTTACTTTTAGGTGCAGCATAGTGTTCCCAGTGCCTGGGTGTTCTGCTTGGACACCCAGGCCCTGGAAATCCTCTATGGGTTTGGTTAGCTAATGGATATTCCCTCCGAACCCATTCTCGCCTCATGTGAATTTGAGGGTTGTTTGTTGTCTGCCACTGGCCGATGATAATTCATTCTGCCTCTGCCATGTTACCTGTTGGGTTGGAGACACCTACGTCCCAAAATCCTGTGGGTTTGCACTTCCTATGTGGCGCTCTTGTCTGACCCTTCTGATGTGTATCAGTTCATGTGTATCAGGCTGCTACCACTTTACTAGTTTGCTTTGGCCCTCTTCAGTGGTCTTAAGTTGTGTGCCAAGTTGGATGCCCAAGGGCTGGCCCAACTTGTGTTTAGGGACCCAGAATTGGAGTTGTTGGTGAACTCCATCTTGGCTATGTCTGCATCTCCTCTTTCCTTCCCTTTTGTTGTGGTTCGCTCTGCCTCTAATCTTTTACCCCCCCTGCTTCCAGCCCTGTGCCAGAGGGTTTCTGGGTCGGGGCAAGGTTTAGCTTTAGATGTGGCTCGGCCACCTCCCTGGATGGCTCCTTCTGATTCTGATGTGCAGGGAATTGAGCTGACTGGTCCCACCAAGATTTTGGGGTTTTCTTTCCAGCCAGTTCATTTTTTCATCATAAACCTCTTCCTTGGGCTTCACTTTTCTATCCCAAGCAGTGGGCGAGGATGTTGGCTGTGTCCTGGGGGCTATGTGGTTGGTTCCCGGGGTGTTGGGGGGAGAGGGGGAATCAGATGGGGGGGGGCCTTTGATTCCCCTTGAACCCCAAGTAGGTCTTCGTCCCTTCAGACAATGGCCATTTGGTTCATGGGGAAGGGTTTTCGTATCCCCTCTTTGTATGATTTTGATTTGACTGTAGCTTTTCCCAGAGTTCATTTCCGTATGCCGTTCAGCCCGTCGCAACGATCCTTCTGGAGGTTTCCTTCCTCTCCAGTGTCTGTGTTGATAGCTCATGAGGGTCTCTAAGTACCTTCTGCATGATCCAGAGTATGCCTCAATGATGGACCCTGCCACATTAGAGTTTGAGTCTTCTTCTGCATTTTGGTTGCATTATAAGGTTCCAGAGCCATCCTGGCTAGTGGACAATCCTCTGTTTTCCCTCAGGGTTTGGCACATCTTTTGTCGCTCATGCACACTTAAAAGGAGTGAGGTAGCGACCATGTCTTAAGTGTTTTTGGTCGGCTTCTTTGTGCGGCTCAGTGACTGCCTGTATGCTTCTGCTGTTTCCAGAAATGTTGGCTTGGTGCAGTGCATATCCAGTTGCCATTGTTGTCGGCATCCTTCATGGTGGAGGACTTTCAGGCTCGCTCACATGTAGCGTCAGTCTATACTTTCTCTAACCATCTTGGAGCTCCACTCTGAGTTGCTCCACATGGACATTGACGTGTTTGGCTCTGGACCTGGTAATTACCTAAGTGTAGTTACAGGATGAGAGCTACACTCGCTGTGTCCTGTCTTCCTAGTATTATTTGTCATTTGACAATTAGAAACCATTGATGGTTTTGACATCTGCTGCCTTCTCACTTAACTTATTCCAACAATCTACCACTTTGTTAGCAAAATAAAACTTTCTAATATTTTTCAGCACCTTTGTTTCCTGAGCTTCAATCTATGACCTGTTGTTTCTGTGGGGAGCCCCGTCGACCTAATGAAGCTATCCAAACTGATATGTGTTATATTAGTTTGGGGTCATCAGTCACAAGAATTTTTATGCTTACCGGGGACCACGAGCCTGAACCTGGCCCCCCTCAGAAAGGCACAGGGAGCAATGGCATATGAGAACTTTACATTTAAAGTACTGTATGTCATAATTGCCATCAACCGGGAAAGGTCCCAGAAATATAGGCAAAGCAAAATAGACCACAGTCTGGTAGAAATTTTGACCTACGTCTGAAAAGAGCAAATGGAAGGAAAAAACAAACAAGTAACCCTTCTTCCAACTAGCATTCCAGCTCCAGTTCTTGAACTGATGTTCAGTCACCTCTGGCCTCAAGTTCCTGTTTTGGATTTTGCCCCATGTGGCTGTACCAGCAGTGTGTGGTAGCCAGGTGTCATAGTGTACAGGAGCAGCATGTGCCTAGGGTTAGCTTCCCAAGGTGCTCCGTAAGTACTACCCTTGCGTTTCAGGGTTATCTTCCCTAGGGCATTTGGGAATCATTCCCGTTTGAAGACTTCATTACTTGGCGTTAACTTCGCCCGTGGGGTACATTGGGGGTCTTGGGCATTCCGTCTTGCCCCGGGTAGGGAGTGTTATTGGCTGGTTGGGGCGCACTGCAGCTGACGCAGCTTGCACACACAACGGCCAACAATTTGCTCAGGCTGCCAGTTTGTTTGTTGCGTGTCTTAGGTTTTTTTTTTCTTTTCTATCATTTTTGCTTTTGTTCATGAAGGAGGTCTGCCTAGCTTCTTATTAGGCAAGCCTGGGTTGTGTTGGTGGTCCTCCTCTGTTGCTTCCGAGGTTTCACGGCTGCTACTGGTGGTCATTTTGCCTGCTAACAGACAGGGTTCTGCTGGCTTAGTTGGCCCCAATGCCTGGGCTTCCCTTAGGGCTTACTCACCCTACTGGCCCTGGAAAACCCAGTTGGCTTGGGGTAGCATAGACGGGTCTTCAGAGTCCTCTCTCGCCTTGTGCAAAGTTGAAGGTTGTTTGTGGCCCCTGCCTAAGGGAGACAATCATCTGTACTGCCTCTGTCATGCTGCAGGTTGGGTTGGTGATGCCTACGACCCAGAGTCATACGAGACATGTTCCCCACTTGTGCTTCTATTTAACCATTCAGCGGCAGCAGCAGTGTGTTGCATGCTTGATTCTCATTATTGCAACAGGCCACATTGGTTACCCGGTTGGAGGCCCCGGAGCTGCCCCCGCATGGGTTTCGGGTCCAGGATTGGGGGCGTTGGTCGCTTTGACCTTGATTCCGTCTGTGCCTCCACTTCCTTCACGGTTGGGCGTGTTTGCCCTGCTCTTCCCTCCTCTGCTTCCAGATCCCAAATGTCTGACGATTTCGAAGTCGGGAAGGTGTTTAGTTCGGGATGAGACTCGGGTGGCTTCGTGGGCTGCCCTTTCCAATTTGGACACCGAGGTGGTTGGCCGATTTTTCCGCCAGGGCTTCTGAGTCAACCCAGCATACAGTGGCACCTCGATTAACGAGGAGCTTACTAGGCTGATATGCTAATATCAGACTTTGGCATCAGTCATGTGTATGGAGTTCTTATGAGTCTACCGTGGACCACGAGCCAGAACCTGGCCCCCTCTAGAGAGGCAAGGGGAGCAATGGCCTATAGAAACCCCCTTGTAATTGGAAGCATTCTATGTCTGCCATCGACCGGGTTAGGCACCCAGAAAGATAGGCGTCCCAAAACAAACCCCTATTCTGGTGAAAATTGCAACCAAAAGTCGAACGAGTGGATAGAACTCCCCAACCAAAATCGAACAAATTAGTATGATGTCATCCATCGTCGCTCCGCTATCTGCGCAGCCCCCCCCCTCCCCGGGAGGGGAAAGGGGGTAGCCCCAGAGCTACCGCGCCGGCAATCAACACCCCAGTTCTTGAGGCTGATGCTATTGGCTCAGTTATGTGCTCTGGCTCCAGTCTTTTTGTGGCGCTGTGCCTTGTGTGTGGCTGCTGTTCTCCAGGGGTGCGAGAGCCAGGAGTTATTCCTCAGTACTCGGGTTGCTTGCGCCTAGGGTTCCCTTCCCTAGGTGCCCTGTAAGTACTGCCCTTGGAGCTTGGGGTTACCTTCCACAAGTTCCTCGGGGTCTGCCTCTGTGTGTCCGTTTTACTGCTCAGTTTCTCGGCCGCTCTTTGGGTACTTGGGGGTTTTGTCTCCCCTAGTTTACCTTATGGTAAGAGGGAGTTTTCACACTGGTAGGGGCGCAGGGTGCTGTGCAGCTAGTTGTCACTTATCACAGCGGCTGGCTCTGTTCCTTGGGGTACGTTGTCCTCTTGTGGGGTTTTGTTTTTGTTTTTGTCTGTCGGTTGGGGGTTCTGCCCTATTTGCCACTGGTGTTTGGCCTCGCCTTGATACTTGGTGGTGCCCTCTGCTTGGTCCCCGTGAGTGTACACGTCCCTGGGGTCCATCTTTAGACAGTTTGTTTGGTAGTTTTGGGCTCCGGTTAGCAGTACCCTGCCTGGGTTTACCTGAGCGCGAGTCCTCGTCAAGTAAATGCTCAGGACCCTGGGAATCCCCTAGGGGACGCGTGGGTCCAATGGATGTGAGCCCGGGGTCCCCCCTCGCTTCATGCGAGTTTGAGGGTTGTTTGGTCCCCTTGTCTCAGGGTGACCCTCACTGTTTTTGCCTCCGTCATGCAGCCTGTTGGGTCGGTGACACTTTCGACCCCAAGTCCTGTGAGTACTGTTGCTTGCTGGTGACTCAATTTACCCAGTCTATGGATGATAATCTTCAGGTACAGATTGCACAGGCGTTGCATTCTAGGTTTTGGTTGTTGCAACGTGCTAGGTTGGTTGCTCACCCGGATGCCCCGCGGCTGCCCCGTTTAGCTTATAGGGACCCGGACTTGGGGATGGTGGTCGCTTCGACCCTGGTTCAGTCCGCACCTCTTGGTCCTTCCCCTCCTGTTGTTCGTTCTGGTCCCCTTCCCCTGCTTCCGGCCCCGAAATGTCTGAGGGTTTCGGAGTCCGGGCAGGGGTTAGTTGGTCTTGAGACTCGGCAGCCTCGGGGGATGCCCCTTCCTGTGTGGCGACGGAGGCATTCGAGTCTCCTCCACCGGCTGAAGCCTCTGGGTCTGACCAATGGGCCTCATTCTATCCGGCTTCTACGGCTGTGCCAGTCTAGTCTAGTGGGGTCGGTGTGTGGGGGGGAGGACTCAGCTCCGGGTCCTGCTGGAGAGGACCCGGGGGCTGGGGAGGGGCTAGCTTGAGGGGCCTTGGGTCCCGCTGGACCCCGCCTGGGTTTTTCTACCCTCTGAGCGGGGCTTACTGTTGCAAAGAGTGTGGTTTTCTTTCCCCCCCCCCCTCTGCGTACGAGTTGGATTTGGTGTCTGCCCCTCCTCTGGTTCGGTTCTGTGTTCTCCCGGGTGCTTTGGTACCGTCTTTCCAGAGGTTATCAGCTTATCACATCCAACCTGCTGCGGTGCGGGCGGCCCTTGCAGTAAACCTCCTGTGTGACCCGGATTATGCCTCGACAATGGATCCCTCGGCTTTCAAGTTTGGGATTTCGTTCCCTTTCTGGCTCTGTTACGAGGTTCTGGAGTCGTCCTGGCTGGTGGAATGTCCTGTTTTTGCCTTGGAGGCTTGGCATTCCCTCTGCCGTTCCCACACACTTGAGTGGCGGAAGGCTTCGACAGTGCTTCAGGTTTTCCTGGGGGGTGACCTTGAGCACCTCAATGAGTGCTTGTTTGCTCCTGCCCTTCCCCAGGATTTTGGTGTCGTCCAGCGCCATGCGCAGGTTCCCCTCCTTTCGGCGGCGCAGGTGGCAGAGGACTTGCTCGCTCGGGGTCTTTTGGTTGCGGCTTTGCGCTTCTTTTCCCTCCTGGAGCTGTCTTCTGACTGGCTCACAGAGGATGTGGGGGCGCTTGGGGCTGTTCCGGGGTTTGGCGCCTTGGCCTCGGCGGCTCTCTCATCGGCTGCCTTGCTGAAGCTTTTCGCGCCGATCTTGCGGGATGCGGTGGCTCTGTTTTATGCCTCCCGGCTCGTGTATTGGCAGACGGTTATCTTGAGGTTATCTTGAGATGATAGATAAGAATTATCTATCATCTCCTCGTATCATGCGGTGCTGGCGGAGCATGTGACATCAATACCGAAAGGTTAAGGTTATTTTATCAGAACAGATAAGAATGCAAGGCTGTCTTATCTGTTATCTGCATCACGTATACTATGAGACGCCTCGACCACGCCGACACAAAGAGATCCACTTCCGGAGGCCCGAACGTTCGGCAGAGCCTACTGAATGAGTCGGTGTCGACCGTCCATTCCGTGGAAAGGGGAATGAACCGGAACCGGCCATCTGCCAGGACACTGGACACCCCCTGAATGTGAACCGCCAGGAGAGCCAAACCTTGAGAACTCAGCTGATGAGTCACCAGAAGCTACCAGCCCCAAAGAGCCAAGACCCGCATCGAATCCCCACAGTTCAGGCAATGAACCACCAGGGAGCAGTCCGAATGGAGCCAGATCGTCGATCCGCGAGCGACCGGAATCCACAAAGCCACGAACTCCCGCATCGTGCTGTGAGCCTGATGGAAGGACGGACCACACCGTTCCTAGCCGGCCTGGTGAGCACTGGTCATAAAGCCCAGCCCAGAAACGACGAGTTCGTGAACACATTGAGTAAAGGCTCGGATAGGTGCCAAGGCACTGAGCCCTGAAAAACCCAAAGAGGAAGCCGGTGACACAGCACCCGACACAAATCCCCCAGAGGCCGAACCCAGCGGTCGCGAGTCAGGTGGAAGGGACGTCCCCAAAGGAACCAGAATAGCCGACGAAGCCACACCCGACCTGGTGGTTAGACCATCATGGCAAAGTTCAGACTCCCGCACAAACCCTCGAGCTACTGCCGTATGACCCGGGAGCCCCTCAAAAACAGACATGACCCACCCAAGACCAAACCTGTAAGGGAACCAAATGGGACTTCTGTCAGTGCACCAGGAACCCGAACCCGGAGAGCTGGTAAAGAACCAAATCCCTGGTGGACACGCAGACACATGGACCGGCTGGAAGCCTACACCAACCAGTCCTCGAGGTAGACCAGAACACGTAACAGACGTTCACTAGCCACCAGCGAATGTCTGGTGGCTAGGCCCCCCCCCACCCCGAGGATTAACAAATCTGACATTGGACGGCAATTAGCCAAAACTGCCTGCAGATACTGTACAACTGCAGACTTTGCAAGCAGCAATGGACAAAAGGGCGAAGACAGACTAAGACAATCCCAAGCGGATTCCAAGAAAATGCGAGCCCGGCCTGCCAACACGCGAGTCGAGAAGCAAAAAACTATAAAACCGCATCCCACAGGAGCGGCACGAACAGCTTCAACAATGCAGACGACACACGCTGCCGAGGGCAACACACCTGATCCAGAGGCAGCTCCAAGTGCCTCCACATCTGCCTCAAGCCAGTCCGAGGACAGCTCAAGGAGGGAGAAGAAATGCAGGGCCAAAGCCAGCATGCCACGCGTGCACAAATCCTCCTTGACCAATGCAGCTGAAAGGGAAGGAACCTGCACATGAAGCTGCATCACACCAACATCCCGCGGAAGGGCAGGGACAAACAAGCACGCATTGAGATGCTTAAATTCGCGCCCCAGGAGAACTTGCAATGCTGTCTGAGCCTCCTGCCATTCAAGCGTGTTGGAACGACAGAATGTATGCCATGCCTCCAAAGAGAAGAGAGGGCAGTCTGCTAACCAGGACGACTTACCTGCTTGATGGGGTTTTGGGAGTTCTTCTACTCCCCAAGCCCGGCCCGAGGCCAGGCTTGACTTGTGAGAGTTTGGTCCACCAGGCTGTTGCTTGGAGCGGCCCGCAGGCCCACATACACACCACGGCCCAGTTGGTCCGGCACTTTTTTTAGAAAACAGTCTAGTTTTCTCTTGAAGATGTCCCCGGTTGTTCCGGCAATATTTCTTATAGTCCCTGGGAGATCGTTGAACAACCGTGGACCTCTGATATTTATACAGTATTCTTTGATTGTGCCTATGGCACCTCTGCACTTCACTGGTTCTATTCTGCATTTTCTTCCATATCGTTCACTCCAGTACGTTGTTATTTTACTGTGTAGATTTGGGACCTGGCCCTCCAGTATTTTCCATGTGTATATTATTTGGATCTCTCTCGTCTCCTTTCTAGTGAGTGCATTTGGAGAGCTTTGAGACGATCCCGATAATTTAGGTGCTTTATCGCGTCTATGCGTGCCATGTATGTTCTCTGTATTCCATCTATTTCAGCAATCTCTCCTGCTCTGAAGGGGGAAGTGAGTACTGAGCAGTACTCAACATGGGACAACACAAGTGACTTGAAGAGTACAACCATTGTGATGGGATCCCTGGATTTGAAAGTTCTCATAATCCATCCTATCATTTTTCTGGCTGTCGTAATATTTGCTTGGTTATGCTCCCTAAACGTTAGGTCGTCGGACATCATTATTCCCAAATCCTTGGCTTGCTGTTTTCTACTATGGACAGATTCGATTGTGTTTTGTACCCTGTATTATGTTTCAGATCCTCATTTTTGCCGTACCTGAGTACCTGGAATTTATCACTGTTAAACATCATATTATTTTCTGCTGCATAATCAAAAACTTTGTTGATATCTGCTTGTAGTTTTTCAATGTCTTCAGCCGAGGTAATTTTCATGCTGATTTTTGTGTCATCTGCAAAGGACGGCACGAAGTTGACTTGTATTTTTGTCTATATCGGCTGTGAGAATAAGGAACAGCATGTGGTGCAAGGACTGTACCTTGAGGTACCGAGCTTTTAACTGCGCTTGGACTCAATTTTATTTGATTGAATGTTACTCTGTATTGTCTGTTCAACAAGAAATTGAATATCCAGCGTCCTACTTTACCAGATATTCCCACTGACCTCCTTTTGTGTGCTATCACTCCATGGTCACATTTGTCGAATGCCTTTGCAAAGTCTGTGTATACAACATCTGCAGTTTGCTTTTCTTCTAGAGCTTCTGTGATTTTGTCATAATGGTTGAATAACTGTGACAGACAGGATCTGCCCGATCTAAATCCATGTTGTCCTGGGATGTGTAGCTCATTAATTTCCATAAAACTAGAAATTTGATTCCTAATCACTCTTTTAAAAACTTTTATTATGTGTGATGTTAGTGCAACTGGTCTATAATTTTTTACTAAGGCTTTACTACCCCCCCTTGTGCAGAGGAGCTATATATGCAGATTTAAGTGCCGCTGGTATCTCCCCTGTATCCAGGCTCTTTCTCCATATTACGCTGAGCGCTTGTTCTACTGGTACTTTATATTTCATTATTAATATTGAATTCCACGAGTCAAGCCCAGGAGCTGAGTGCATGGGCATATTGTAAATTTCTCTTTTCAAAGTCTTCCGAGTTTGTGTTAAACTCTGGAACTCATGTATGACATGAAGATCCATACACAAAGGAATGTGGATCCATTAAGAAAGCATAATCCGAGTCATGCAGGAGGTAAGCCTCAAGGGCTTCCCGCACCACATGAGACGGAATGTGGGAAGCCGAAAACCTTCGGAAGGACGGAACTGAAGAAGCGACGGGATCACGAAACCGAATCCTGGGAGTGGTATACGTCAAATCCAATTCGAATGAGGAGGGAGCGAAGGAGAACCCCTCTCCTTGTAACACCAAGCCCCACTCCGAGGGTACAAAAACCCAGGCGGGGTCCAATGGGGCCAAAGACCCCAAGTCAACGCCTCCCCTGCCCCAGGAACCTCACCCCCAAGGACCCGGGGCCAAGCTGTTTTCCAAACCCCCCACCTCTAAAGAAAAAGCAGGATCAGCAGAAAAACAGGAATGTTAGACCCAGAAGCTTCGGCTGGAGGACAAGGCTCAAATGCCTCTGCTGCAACCCTAGAAATGGACTCCCCTGAGACCGCCTAAGTCTCAACACCAACTAAACTCTGCTCTGACTCTGAATCCCTCAGACATTTCAGAGCCGGAAGCATGGGGGAAAGGAACTGGATGAACAGCCGAAGGGGAAGGACAAGAAGGGGCGGATTGAACCAAAGTTGAAGTGAATCCCAACCCCAAGTCCGGGTCCCTATAACAAAAATGGGGCAATCTCGGGGCCTCCGGGGGAAGCAACCAACCTATCGCGTTGCAGGAACCTAAACCGAGCATGCAACACCTCAGCTGCCTGCACCCGCATATCATGATCAGAAGCTTGGGTAAACTGGAGTACGTACAAACAACAAATGTCGCACGACTCTGGGTCAAAAGAATCACCAATCCTACATGCAGCATGGCAGAGTCATAACTGGTGAGTGTCATCCTGAGACAAGGGGACAGAGCAACCGTCAACCTCGCATGAAGTGAGAGGGGACTCAGGGGTTACATCCATTGGAACAAGGAGCCCCTGTGGGGTTTCCCAGAGCCCTTAGCCTTGGTAACATGCTAAGGGAAGCCCAGGTAGGGTACAGCTAACCGGCGCCCTGAAACTACCAAGGAAACTGCTAAAAGCTGCACCCCCCGGGACGTGTACACTCGTGGTTGCCTAACGGAGGACCGGATAACAATAGGGTATCACCAACCAAGAGGCAGACCCTCCACCAGGCAGAGAAAACAAAAATAAAAAGAAAACTCTGCAAGAGGACAACGTGCCAAGGTGGAACAGAGCCGGCCACTATGAGAGATGATGACTAGCTGTGCTGTACCCTGCGTCCCAACCATTGATGAAAACTACCCTCTACCAGGGTAAAGAAAAACCCAGCTGGCTCCAAGGGCGGTCTATCACCGAGCAGTAAAAGACACAGCGGAGGTAGACCCCAAGAAGACTTGTGGAAGGTGGCCTCAAGCCCCAAGGGGCAGTAATTACAGGGCATCTAGGGAAGGAAACCATAGACACATGCAGCCAGAGTACTTGAAGAATAACACTCCTGGCTCACACACCGACTGTAGAGACAGGACTACACCACAAGGCACAGAACTGAGACAAAATCTGGAGCCAGAGGCACATGACCTCGCCAGAATCACATCAGCCAAGAACTGAAGGGTGGATCTCCGGCACGAGGGTCTGGGGCTTCCCCTTTCCCCTCCTAAGGGGGGGGGGGGAGGTTGCACACACAGCGTCACAGCAACGCGATGACGTCATGCTAGTTTGCTAATTTTTATTTGGGGAGTTCTGTCCACTCGTTCAACTTTCAGTAGCAATATTTTCACCAAAATAGGGGTTTGTTTTGGGGTGCCTACCTTTCTGGGTGCTAGACCCAGTCGATGGGAATAATTATCTTCAAGGAGTGCCGGACCAACCGGGCTGTGGTGAATATGTGGGCATGTGGGCCGCTCCAAGCAACAGCCTGGTGGGCCAAACTCGCACATGTCAAACCTGGCTTCGGGCCGGGCTTGGGGAGTAGAACTCTCAGAACCCCATCAAACAGGTATCAAGCAGACATAGAATGCTCCCAACCACATGGGGGTTTCTATAGGCCATTGCTCCTCGTGCCTCTCTGAGGGGGCCAGGTTCTGGCTCATGGTCCCCAGTAGGCAAGAACTCCATGCACATTGACTGATGCCAGAAAGCTAATACAGTATATCCATATCAGCTTGGATAGCTCAGGGGAGCTGACGGGCATCTCCCAGAAATACAAGTCACAGCTTCATATCATCCTTTGCAGATGACAAAAATCATCATGAAAATTACCTCTGTTGAAGACATTGAAAAACTACAAGCAGATGTTAATAAAATTTTCGACTGGGCAGAAAGAAACATGATGTTTAACAGTGATAAATTCCAGGCACTCAGGTATGGTAAAAATGAGGACATTAACCCTTCTGCTGCTAAGGGGTTCTGAGGAGATTTACACCCCTGTGCACAAGAAAAAAAATTCTAAAAAATTATTTCGTCTTCTAAAAATGTTATTTTGTGTTCCCTGAGCACGGGAAAAAAATATAAAATCATAGGTGACATATTTTTGCTGCAATAGGCTGAGGAAGTCTGGCAAAATATGGGCGTTGACAGAGCAGTCGTCAGTGGCGGTCAACGTCACCCAAGCTGACAGGTGGGAGTTGCCACAAAGATATTATTACCTAATTATTTCAATGTCTCTGATTCTTTCTAATTTTCTTTTTGCAGTAATATTATTCAATAGTGTGTAGTGTGATAGATTTATATAATAAAAGGGGTGAATCATCGCTATACTCAAAAGTATGGTGTGCATATTAGTGATTCAATTATTATGTTCATAAAACAATAAACAAATAGTTTTGCTGTTATTTCACTCTATACACAGGTTATATATAAGTATCTGCATGTTTTGTTCATCATAAAGAACCACTAAGTTGGTATTATGAGTCGAAAAGCAGCAAGGAGTGACCGCCACACATCAGGCAGCCACTCGTTGCCACTCCTTCAACAACGCCTCATTCGCCCACTTTCTCCTCCCACCATCCTGGTTTTTATTTTATTCACTATATACAAACGTTATATATAAGTACCTACATGTTTTGTTCAACACAACTGTACAACTAACCAGATATAGTTCAGGCACTAAGAGTCATCGCAACACACAGTCAGCTTGCGGCTGCCTCCCTCACTCATTCAAGGTCACACGCACTAAACTTTCTCCCCCAACAATACCGTTTGTGGTGTTATTACACTATTTACAGACATTATATATAAGTATCTTTGTTTTGTTCACCACAACTGTACAACTAAACTGATATAGTTAGTTCAGGCACTAAGAGTCGTTGCTACACAGTCAGCTGGTGGCTGCCTCCGTCACTCATTCAAGGTCATATGCATTAAACTTTCTCCCCCAATAATACTGTTTGCAGTGTTATTACACTATGGTCTTTGTCTTGTCTCTGGTTTTGGTTGTTCGGTTAGGACGCGTGGTATCCACCTCCTGGTTCCTTCCCTGTTTTACTTATCTGTGGTGAGGTAGCTCTGGGGAGCCAACGGGGCTCCCCCCAGAAAACCAGCATTGAATGTAATGAAACGCCATTTTCTGGGTGAGTCCTGGAGGCTCCCCGGCATCCCTCCCTCCTTCCGGTCGGCGGCGTTTTTCGCGTATTTTGACATCCAGCCTAAGAACTGCCAGTTGGATCGTCGGCGTGGAGGGTCTGGGGCTCCCCCTTCCCCCTCTCGGGGAGGGGGGGTTGCGCAAATGGTTGTGCGGCGACGTGATGACGTCATGCTAGTTTGATAATTATGTTTGGGGAGTTCTGTCCACTCGTTTGGCTTTCGGTAGCAATATTTTCACCAGAATAGGGGTTTGTTTTAGGGCGCATACCTTTCTGGGTGCCTGTCCCGGTCGATGGCAGACATAGAATGCTCCCAACCACAAGGGGGTTTCTATAGGCCATTGCTCCTCGTGCCTCTCTGAGGGGGCCAGGTTCTGGCTCGTAGTCCCCGGTAGGCAAGAACTCCTAGCACTTTGACTGATGCCAGAAAGTTATACATATCCATTCAGCCTGGATAGCTCCGGGGAGCCTCCGGGACTCACCCAGAAAATGGTGTTTCATTACATTCAACGTTGGTTTTCTGTGGGGAGCCCCTATGGCTCCCTGGAGCTTATCGGGCTAATGTATGTTATGTTAGACTGGGACATTAGCTATGGAGTTCAGACCTACCAGGGATCAGCGCCAGAACATGGCCCCTTCAGAGAGGTTTCAGGGAGCAATGGCCCTGGAAAAATCCCATATGGTTGGGGGTTTTCCTTATCTGCCATCGACCGGGGTTAGGCACCCAAAAAGGTAGGCGTAACAAAACAAACCCCACATGGTAAGAAACTACAACAAAAACCGAACAGAGAGGTAGAAAACTCCCTACAATCCCAAGGAAAACAATCAAACAATCAATTTACTGCCGCGCCGGTCGTCCGCGCAGCCCTCCCCTCCCCGGGAGGGGGAGGGGGGGCCCCTGGACCTCACCACGCCAGCTGCCTTCAGTTCGCAAGCTAGTGTCAACCGGGATTGACGCTTCTCTGGCCTCAAATTCCTTGGCGGTGTTTGCCTCGTGTGGCGTTCTCTGCTGTTTTTGTGTGGTGTGCAGTGACCAGGAGTGCTTCATCAGTGCCGGGGCTGCATGCACCTAGGGGCTTTCTTCCCTAGGCGCCCTGTGAGTACTGCCCTTGCGTGTTAGGGTTATCTTCTCTGGGGCATTCGGGAACCACTCCCGTACAGGTTCTTGCTGTTCGGCATTTGCCTCGCCCTTGGGGCCAGCTGGGGCTTGGGGCCCTTGTTTGGCCTTGGGTAGGGAGTGGTATTGTGCTGCTTAGGGTGTCAAGGTGTTGCGCGGCCTGCCACCTAAGCGGCGACCGGTTCCTGTTGCTCTGGGGACGGTGTACTTTTGCGGGGTTTTTGTTTTGTTTTGTTTTTGTTTGCCTGGTGGAGGTTCTGCCTCGTGGGCCCATAGTTCCCCTGGTATTGTTTTGGTGGCCCTCTGCTAGGCCCCCGTGCTTGTACACGTCCCAGGGGTTTTCAGTATTATCATTTATCCTTGTTTTGTTTGGGTTTCTTAACCAGTTAGCAACACCTTGCCTGGGCTTCCTGTAGCTGCTAACCTACGAGCCCTGGAAACCCCTGTCGGGGCTCAGGGACCCATGGATGCGTCTCCCGAGTTCCAGCCTGCCTTGTGCGGGTTTGAAGGTTGCAGTGTGCCCTTGTCTCAGGGTGACAGTCACCTGTTTTGCCTCCATCATGCTGCCTGTTGGGTCAACGACACCTTTGACCCGGAGTCTTGCGAGTCATGTTCTCTGCTTATGCTCCAGTTTTACTCTGCGGATGTTCCTATTAGGGTACAGGCAGCATCAGAGTTGCATGTTAGGTTTAGGTTATTGCAACGCGCTAGGTTGGTTTCCCACCCGGATGCCCCGAGGCTGCCCCGTTTTGGCTTTAGGGACCCTGACCTGGGGGCGTTGGTCGCTATGGCTTTGGCTCCAGCCGCGCCCTCTGGTCCTTCCCCTGTGGTTCTTCCTGCACCTCTCCCCCCCCCCCCCTGTGTCCGGCTCCGAAACGTATGCGGGTTTCGGCCTTGGCACAGGGTTTAGTTGGTAGTGAGACTCGGGCTGCTTCAGGGGCTGCCCCATCCGGGTCGGGGACGGAGGCATTTGAGCCGGTTCCTCCTGCCGAGGCTTCTGGGTCCCACCAGCAGACCCCCTTCTTGTCTGCGTTTCTCTTGGACTCTACCTTTTCTTCAGGGGTAGAGGGTTTGGAGGACGGCTCTGCCCCGGGTCCCGACGTGGGGGATCCTGGGGCTGGGGAGGAGTCGACCTGGGGGCCTTGGGCCCCCTGTGACCCCGCTTGGGTGCTTTTGCCTTCCCCGTAGGGTTTATTGTTGCAGGGGGAGGGGTTTTCTTACCCCCCCTTCCCTGTATGAGTGATTTGGGTTCGGTTCCGGGCGCCTTTGGGTACCTCGGCTCCATCTTTCCAGGGATTTGCTACATCCCGTATCTCTGCGAAGGTGGCTCGGGAAGCTCTTGCTGCCTACCTCTTGCGAGACCCGGGTTATGCCTCCCCAATGGATCCGTCCTCGTTTGAGTTCAGTTCTTCTTCCCGTTTTTGGGTGCGTTTGGAGGTTCCGGAGTCTTCCTGGCTGGCAGACTGCCCTTTCTTTTTGTTGAGGGCGTGGCATGGGTTCTGTCGGACCCGCACGCTTGATTGGCGGGAAACTGCTACTTTTATGCAGGTTTACCTGGGGGGCGAGTTTGAGCACCTTAATGCGTGCTTGTTCGCTCCCGTGCTTTCTCGGGATGTTGACCTTTTCCAGCTTCACGTGCAGGTTCCTCGGCTCAGCTTTCAGCTTCGTTGGTTGCAGAGGAGTTGCGCTCCCGTGGGCATTTGGCTTCGGTCTTGAGTTTCTTTTCCCTTCTCGAGCTCTCTTATGCTTGGCTTGAGGAGGATGTGGGAGTGTTGAGTGAAGGGCCTTCGTCCGGGGCGCTGTCTTCGGCAGCTAGGGCATCGGCTGCACTGTTGAAGGTCTTTGCGCCCCTCCTGAAGGAAGCGATGTCTCTGTTTTTTGCTTCTCGCCTCGCGTGCCGTCAGGCTGTGCTCGCCCTCTCTTTGGAATCCACTTGGGCCCTGGCTCTTAGGTTTTCGTCTCCGTTTTGTCCGTTGCTGTTTGCAGAGACTGAGGTCTCTCAGTTTCTGCACGCGGCTTCGTCTAGTTGTCGTCCTATGGCGGACTTGTTGATTCTCCGGAGCAGTCGTTCTTGGCAGTTTCGGAGGGGTCGTGCCAGGGTTCCGGGTTCTGCTGGTCGAGGTGGGCCATTGGTGTCAGTTTCTGAGCTGTTGTTCCCTTCGGGGCCAGCGTTGTCTGGTCGGTGCAGTGATTGCCCTGTTCGACGGTTGGGTTCTTGTAAGGTGCGTCGGCCCTTTCGCGCTTTGCCCCGTTGATGGGGCGATGGGGGGGGAGGCTCGCTCTGTTTGCCCACGCTTGGTCCCACGATTTGTGGGCCTTTTTGTTCGTGTCATCCGGCCTGCGGTGGCGTTGGGCGACTCGTCCTCCTTTGGGGGGTTCGGGGCTAACAGGGCAGGTTTCTTCTCCTGCGCTTCGTCAAGTCGTCTTGGAGTGGGTGCGCTTGGGCGTGGTCGAAACGACTACGTCCCTCAGGTGGGTTTCCCGTCTGTTTCCAGTGCCAAAACGGGGCTGTGCGGATCTGAGGTTCATTCTGGACTTGTCCCGTCTGAACCCCTGGATTCCTTGCCCCTCCTTTCGGATGACTACTCTGTCTCAGGTCCGGCTTCTGTTGGAGCCGGGTGCCTGGATGGTGTCCCTGGACCTCAAGGACGCATACTGGCACGTTCCTATTCATCCGGGGTTCAGGGACTGGTTAGGTTTCGTGGTGGGGCGTCACGCTTACCGTTTTCGATTCCTACCTTTTGGCTTGAATCTGGCACCTCGCATTTTCATGCCTCTGACCCGGGTTGTGGTGACCCGTCTGCGTCTTCTAGGGATTCGGGTTTTGGCCTACCTCGACGACTGGCTGGTGTGGGCTCCCAGTCGGTCAGCTTGTCTGCTCGCCAGGGATATGGTTCTTTCCCAGCTCGCCAGGTTCGGGTTCCTGGTGAACTAGAGGAAGTCCCATCTGGTTCCGTCCCAGGTTCGGACCTGGCTGGGTCTTGTTTGGGATTCTCGGACCGCTTCCTTGTCTCTCCCTCCAGAGGCGTTGCGGCGGCTGCGGGACCGCCGTCAGCTGTTTCTGACGGGGTCCCGGGTCACTCGGCGGTTGCTCGAGCGGTTGTGCGGGAATCTGAACTTTGCCGTGCTAGTCTACCCGCCGGGTCGGGTTTGGCTTCGGCGTCTGTTTTGGTTCCTTCGGGGACGTCCTTTCCGCCTCTCTCGCGATCGTTGGGTACGTCCTCCGGGGGTCTTATGTCGGTTGCTGCGTCACCGGCTTCCTCATCGGGCTTTTCGGGGTTCGGTGCCTTGGCTCCTTCCCGAGCCCTCGCTCGATATGTTTACGGATGCGTCGTCTCTCGGCTGGGGCTTTGTGACCAGTGCTCACCAGGCAGACTAGGGACGGTGGTGTCCGTCCTTCCATCGGGCTCACAGCACGGTTCGAGAGTTTGCGGCTGTCTGGTTCGCGCTTCGGAGGATTCGGGTCGCTTGGGGATCGACCATTCGCTTCCATTCGGACTGTTCTCCAGTGGTTCGTTGCCTGAACCACGGGGGTTCTCTTCGGTCCTTAGCTCTTTGGGGTTGGTCCCTTCGAGTGGTCCGTCTGCTGGATTCTCAGTGATTGGCTCTCCGTGCGGTTCACGTCCGAGGAGTGTCCAATGGTCTGGCGGATGGTCTGTCTCGCTTCCTTCCCCTGTCCACAGAGTGGACGGTCGACGACGACTCATTTCGTTGGATCTGCCAGACGTACGGTCTCCCAGATGTGGACCTCTTTGCGTCGGCGTGGTCTCGGCGTCTCCCAATATATGTGACGCCCTTCCCCGACTGTGAAGCGTTCGCGGTGGATGCCTTTCGGCAGGAGTGGTCGAGGTGAGGTTACCTGTACCTCTTTCCTCCGGTCCAGCTGTTGCTTCGGGTTCTGGTTCGATTGGAGACATTCCCAGGGAGAGTAGTCCTCGTGACCCCTTGGTGGCCGGCCCAGCCTTGGTTTCCGGTGCTTTTGGCTCGGTGCCCGAACCTGGGACGTTTCCCGTGGCTCCGTCTCTTTCAGCAGGGTGGTCCGATCCGGTACGGGGCTGGTTCAACCTTCTCTGCTCTTCGCGTCTGGTCTTTTTGACGTGGGTGTATCACCATTTCTATGGTGATCAGGTGGCTTCTTTGATGCTGTCCCACCTGAGAGCTTCATTTCGGTGACAGAATGAAGTTTCCTGTCATTCTTTTCGCCATTTTCTGGCTCTTCGTAGGTTGTCTTTTCTTTCGGATCAGGTTGTTTTGTCCTTTCTTGGCTTTTTCAGGACCGTCATATGATGCCTAATACTGTTGCCTTGTATCGTGAGGCGCTGGCGGAGCCTCTCAAGCTTGCTTTCGGGGTGGACGTCACATCTGCCCCGTTTCGTAAGCTTTCCCGTTCTATGTTTCACCTCTGGCCTGCTCATGCGCCTCCTGAGCCTTCCTGGTCCTTGGACAGGGGGCTCTCATATCTTTCCTCTCCTCGGTTTGTGGTGGCCCCTTCGGTTCCGGATTGTTTTTCCAAGGGTTTGTTTTTGTTGGCATTGGCCTCTGGGGGCTGGGTAGGGGAGCTTCATGCTCTCCTCCGGCACAGGGGTTTCTGCTCTTTTGGTCCTGGGGGTAGGTTTGTCCGTTTGCAGCCTTCTCCGTCCTTTCTGGCGAAGAACGAGACGGCTGCTTTCCGGAGGGGTCCGTGGGTCATTGATGCTTGGTTGGTTCGGCCGGGGGTGCATCATGTGTTGTGTCCAGTTGCAGCGCTTCGTCGTTACCTGCACGCTTCAGCCGGGGTGGCTGGGGATGTGCTTTGGGTTGATCCAGTTTCCCTCGTTCCCTGTTCCAGGGTTCGGGTCTCCCAGGTTGTCCGCAGGGTTATTAAGTCTAGCCAGCCTGCGGTCTATCCTCACGCCCATGACGTTAGGAAGTTTGCGGCTTTGGCTGCCGTGTTTGGTAATATGTCTCGGGCACATATTCGGGCGCGTGGATTTGGAAGTCGAACAGAGTCCTGGCCGCCTGCTATTTGGTGAACATCACTGCTCCTCGGCGTTCTTGTGTTGCTTTGGGTCGCAGGTTGCAGCCAGTTGTCTCGACTTCATGTTGAGGAGATTGTGGCCGCTGCCTCCTGGGTAAGTCCTCTTTTTCCTTCTCTTTGGGTATGTAGCTCCAGGGAGCCGTAGGGGCTCCCCACAGAAAACCAGCGTTAAATGTAATGAAACGCCATTTTCTGGGTGAGCCCCGAAGGCTCCCTGGCTACCCTCCCTCCCATCCGGTCAGCGGGATTTTTCGCGTTGGTTGAAGCCTAGTTTCCGAACTGAAGGCAGCCGGCGTGGTGAGGTCTGGGGGCCCCCCTCCCCCTCCTGGGAGGGGAGGGCTGCGCGGACGACCGGCGCGGCAGTAAATTGATTGTTTGATTGTTTTCCTTGGGATTGTAGGGAGTTTTCTACCTTTCTGTTCGGTTTTTGTTGTAGTTTCTTACCATGTGGGGTTTGTTTTGTTACGCCTACCTTTCTGGGTGCCTAACCCCAGTCGATGGCAGATAAGGCAAACCCCCAACCATATGGGGTTTTCCAGGGCCATTGCTCCCTGAAACCTCTCTGAAGGGGCCAGGTTCTGGCGCTGGTCCCTGGTAGGTCTGAACTCCATAGCTAATGTCCCGGTCTAACATAACATACATTAGCCCGATAAGCTCTAGGGAGCCTCCGGGGCTCACCCAGAAAATGGTGTTTCAATACGTTCAACGCTGTTTTCTGGGGGGAGCCCCGTCGGCTCCCCGGAGCTATCCCAGGCTGATATGCTAATGTCAGACTTTGGCATCAGTCATGTGTATGGAGTTCTTAGGCCTACCGGGGACCACGGCCAGAACCGGGCCCCCTCAGAGAGGCAAGGGGAGCAATGGCCTATAGAAGCCCCCGTGTAGTTGGAAGCATTCTATGTCTGCCATCGACCGGAACAGGCACCCAGAAAGGTAAGCGCCCCAAAACAAACCCCTATTCTGGTTAAAATTGCTACCTAAAACCGAACTAGTGGATAGAACTCCCCAACCGAAAACAAGCAAACTAGTGTGACGTCACACACTGCCGCGCCGCTGTCTGCGCAGCTCCCCCCTCCCCGGGAGGGGGAAGGGGGAGCCCCAGACCCCCCGCGCCAGCTATCCACACCTCAGTTCTTGAGGCTGATGCTATAGGCGATGGTCGTGTGCTCTGGCTCCGGTGTCGCTACTGCACTGTGCTTTGAGTGTGGTGTTAGTTTTGTGGGTGCGAGAGCCAGGAGTTATCTTCAGTACTCGGGCTGCATGCGCCTAGGGCTGCCTTCCCTAGGTGCCCTGTAAGTACTGCCCTTGGGGCTTGGGGCCGCCTTCCACAGGCTCCTCGGGGTCTGCCTCTGCTGGTCCGTTTTACCTTTCGGTTTTTCGGCCGCCTGTTGGGCTCTTGGGTGTTCTGTTCTCCCTTGTTACCGGCAGGTAAGAGGCAGTTTGCACTGGTAGGGGCGCAGGGTGCTGCTCAGCTTGTATTTCCCGACATCGCGGCCGGCTCTGTTCCTTGGGGTTCGCTGTCCTCTTGCGGGGTTTTGTTTTTCTTTTTGTTTTTGCCTGGTGGGGGGTTCTGTCATTTTATTCAGTTTGTTTTTGCCCTTCCACTGTTCTCCTCGGTGGCGCCCCCTGCTAGGTCCCCGTGAGTGTACACGTCCCTGGGGTTCAGCTTTAGAAGTTTGCTTGGTAGTTTTGGGCGCCGGTTTGCAGCACCCTGCCTGGGACTACCTGAGCGCGAGTCCTCTTAAAGTAAACGCTCAGGACCCTGGGAATCCCCTAGGGGGTGCGTGGGTCCGATGGATGTGACCCCGGAGTCCCCACTCGCTGTGTGCGAGTTTGAGGGTTGCTCGGTCCCCTTGTCTCAGGGTGACCCTCATTGTTTTTGCCTCTGCCACGCTGCCTGTTGGGTCGGTGATACTTTCGACCCTGAGTCCTGTGAGTGTTGCTGCTTGCTTGTGACTCAATTTACCCAATCCTCTGATGATTCTATTCGGGTACAGGCGGCACGTGCGTTGCAGTCTAGGTTTCGTCTGTTGCAACGCGCTCGGTTGGTTGCTTCCCCGGATGCCCCGGGGCTGCCCCGCTTTGCTTTTCGAGACCCGGACTTGGGGGTGGGGGTCGCTTCGATCCTGGTTCAGTCCGCACCTCCTCGTCCTTCCCCTTCTGTTCGTTCTGGTCCCCTGCCCCTGCTTCCGGCCCCGAAGCGTCTGAGGGTTTCGGGGTCGGAGCAGGGGTTACTTGATCTCGAGACTCGGGCAGCTTCGGGGATTGCCCCTTCCGGGGGGGCGGTAGAGGCATTCGAGTCTTGTCTCCCGGCCGAAGCTTCAGGGTCTGACCAGTGGGCCCCCCTTCCTCCAGCTTTTCCGGCTGCTCCGTCCTTGTCTTGTGGGGTCGGGGCTTGGGGAGAGGACTCGGCCTCGGGTCCTGTGGTGACGGACCTCGAGGCTGGGGAGGGGCTGACTTGGGGGCCTTGGGCCCCGCTGGACCCCGCCTGGGTTTTTCTTCCCACTGAGCGGGGCTTATTGTTACAAGGAGTGGGGTTTTCTTTCCCCCCCTCTGCGTACGAGTTGGATTTGGTGTCGGCCCCTCCCCGGGTACGGTTCCGTGTTCCCCCGGGTACGTCGGTTCCGTCCTTCCGGAGGTTTTCGGCTTATCGCATCCAACCTGGTGTGGTGCGAGCGGCCTTTGCAGCTTACCTCCTGCGTGACCCGGATTATGCCTCGGAAATGGATCCGTCCACGTTCAGGTTTGGGACTTCGTTCCCTTTCTGGCTCCGTTACGAGGTTCCGGAGTCGTCCTGGCTAGCAGACTGCCCCTTGTTTGGTCTGGATTCCTGGCATTCCTTCTGTCGTTCCCACACGCTGGAGTGGCGGGAAGCTTCCACGGTGCTTCAGGTTTTCCTGGGGGGTGATCTTGAGTACCTGAATGAGTGCTTGTTTGCCCCTGCCCTTCCCCGCGATGTGGGCGTTATTCAGCTCCATGTGCAGGTTCCCTCCCTTTCGGCGGCGCTCGTGGCGGAGGACTTGCGCGCTCGGGGCCTTTTGTGTTCGGCCTTGCGGTTCTTTTCCCTCCTGGAGCTGTCTTTGGATTGGCTCGTGGAGGATGTGGGGACGCTTGGGTCCGTCCCGGGGTCCGGCACCTTGTCCTCGGCTGCGCGTTCGTCGCCTGCCTTGTTGAAGCTGTTCACGCCGATTTTGCGGGATGCGGTTTCCCTGTTCTATGCTTCCCGTCTCGCGTGTCGGCAGGCGGTGCTGGGTTCCTCCGTGGAATCTGCTTGGGCTCTGGCTCTTAGGCGTTCTTCACCTTTTTGTCCTCTCCTGTTTGGGGAGTCGGCCGTGGCGCAGTTTATTCAGGCTGCGTCGGCGGCTTGTCGTCCGATGTCGGACTTGTTGGTTTTCCGGGGGTCCCGGGGTGGGTCTTCCCGGAAAGGTCGTGCCAGGGCTCGGGGTTCCTCTCGTCGTGGTAGGCCTCTGGTGTCAGGTTTGGGGTTGGCTCCTCCTGCGGACCCTCCCTCGTCTGGTCGGCGCGGTGTTCGCGCTGTGCGGGGTTCTGGGTCTCGTAAGGGACGCCAGCCCTTTCGCGGTTTGCCCCTTTGACGGGGCGATGGGGGGGCGGCTTGCGCTGTTCGCCCGCGCCTGGTCCCACGATTCGTGGGCCTTTCGGGTCGTGTCTCGCGGCCTGCGGTGGCGTTGGGTGGCCCCTCCCCCCTTTGGGGGGTCGGGGCAGGCTTCTTCCCCTGCGCTCTGTCGAGTCGTCTTGGAGTGGGTACGCTTGGGCGTCGTCGAAACGACGTCGTCCCTCAGATGGGTTTCCCGTCTGTTTCCGGTTCCGAAACGGGACTGCGCGGACCTGCGGTTCATTCTGAACTTGTCCCGTCTGAACCCCTGGGTTCATTGCCCCTCCTTTCGGATGTCTACGCTGTCTCAGGTTCGGCTCCTCTTGGAGCCGGGAGCTTGGATGGTGTCCCTGGACCTCCGGGACGCTTAATGGCATGTCCCGATTCATCCGCGGTTCAGGGACTGACTCGGTTTTCTGGTGGGGCGTCTGAGTTACCGCTTTCGTTGTCTCCCGTTCGGGTTGAACCTGGCACCTCGCGTGTTCACACGCCTTACACGGGTTGTGGTGGCTCGTTTGCGTCTCCTAGGTGTTCGGGTGTTGGCCTACCTCGACGACTGGCTGGTTTGGGCTCCCAGCCAGTCAGCTTGCTTGCTAGCCAGGGATTTGGTTCTTTCCCAGCTCGCCGGGTTCGGGTTCTTGGTGAACTGGAGGAAGTCCCATCTGGTTCCCTCTCAGGTTCGGACTTGGCTGGGTCTCGTGTGGGACTCTCGAACCGCCTCCTTGTCTCTCCCTCCGGAGTCTCTCCTGCGGCTGCGGTCCCGCCTTCGTCTGTTTCTGGAGGGCCCTCGGGTCACCCGGCGGTTGCTCGAGGGGCTGTGCGGGAGCCTGAACTTCGCGATGGTGGTCTACCCGCCGGGTCGGGTTTGGCTTCGACGGCTGTTCTGGTTCCTTCGGGGTTCCCCCTTCCGCCTCTCTCGCGATCGCAGAGTTCGACCCCCGGGGGACTTGCGTCGGTTGCTGCGTCACCGGCTTCCTCTTCGGGTTTTTCGGGGTTCAGTGCCCTGGCGCCTACCCGAGCCCTCGCTCGATGTGTACACGGATGTGTCGTCTCTCGGCTGGGGTTTTGTGACCAGTGCTCACCAGGCCGGCCAGGGGCGTTGGGATTCGTCCTTCCGTCGAGCTCACAGTACGGTGCGGGAGTTTGCGGCGGTGTGGTTTGCTCTGCGGAGGATTTGGGTGGCCCGCGGATCGACGATTCGGCTCCATTCGGACTGCTCTCCGGTGGTTCATTGCCTGAACCGCGGGGGTTCGATGCGGTCCTTGTCTCTTTGGGGTTGGTCGCTTCGGGTGACTTGTCTGCTGAGTTCTCGGGGTTTGGCTCTCCTGGCGGTTCACGTACGGCGCATGTCCAACGTCTTGGCCGACGCCCTGTCTCGCTTCGTTCCCCTCTCCACGGAGTGGACGGTCGACGACGAGTCCTTCCGTTGGCTTTGCCAGACGTTCGGGCGCCCCGAAGTGGACCTCTTCGCGTTGGCGTGGTCGTGGCGTCTTCCTGTTTATGCGGCGCCCTTCCCCGATTGCGAGGCCGTCGGGGTCGATGCCTTTCGGCTAGACTGGTCGAGGTGGGGGTTCCTGTACTTCTTTCCCCCGGTTCGGCTGTTGCTCCAGGTCCTGACTCGCTTAGAGACTTACCGGGGGAGAGTTGTCCTTCTGGCCCCTTGGTGGCCGGCGCAGCCTTGGTTTCAGGCGCTGGTTGCTCGGTGTCCGAACCCGAGGGTTTTCCCGCGGCTCCGCCTCTTTCAGCAGATCGGGCCAGTACGTCACGTAGCTGGTTCGATCTTCTCCTCGAGTCTTCGCGTATGGTTTTTTTGACTCGAGTCTATCATCATCTCTATGGTGATCAGGTGGCCTCCTTGTTGGTGTCCCACCTGAGGGCTTCTTCTCGGCGGCAGTATGAAGTTTCCTGGCGGTCCTTCCGTTTCTTGTTGCGTCTTCGTCGTGTTAGCTCCTTGTCTGTTCGGGGGGTGCATCATGTTTTGTGTCCGGTTGCGGCGCTTCGCCGTTATTTGCGCGCCACAGCTTCTGTGTCTGGGGACGCGCTGTGGGTTGATTCCGGTTTCCTTTCTTCCCTGTTCACGGGTTCGGGTCTCTCAGGTCGTCCGCAGGGTTATTAGGTCCAGCCAGCCTGCGGTCTATCCCCGTGCCCATGACGTTCGTAAGTTCGCGGCTCTTGCTGCCGTCTTTGGGAATGTCTTGGTCTGATATTCGGGCGCGGGGATTTTGGCGGTCGAACAGGGTCCTGGCTGCTCGTTACCTTGTGAATGTCCCTGGGCCTCGTCGGGCCTGTGTTGCTTTGGGTCGGCAGTTGCAGCCAGTTGTCTCGGCTTCGAGTTGAGGGGTGAGCGACGACCGCCTCCCGGGTAAGTCCCTCTTTTTCTGTCTGTGGGTAGTTAGCTCCGGGGAGCCGACGGGGCTCCCCCCAGGAAACCAGCATTGAATATGATGAAACGCCATTTTCTGGGTGTGACCCGGAGGCTCCCCGGCATCCCTCCCTCCCTCCCTCCGGTCGGCGGTTTTTCGCGTTTTTGACATCCAGCCTCAAGAACTGAGGTGTGGGTAGCCGGCGCGGGGGGTCTGGGGCTCCCCCTTCCTCCTCCCGGGGAGGGGGGAGCTGCGCAGACAGCGGCGCGGCAGTGTGTGACGTCACACTAGTTTGCTTGTTTTCGGTTGGGGAGTTCTATCCACTAGTTCGGTTTTAGGTAGCAATTTTAACCAGAATAGGGGTTTGTTTTGGGGCGCTTACCTTTCTGGGTGCCTGTTCCGGTCGATGGCAGACATAGAATGCTTCCAACTACACGGGGGCTTCTATAGGCCATTGCTCCCCTTGCCTCTCTGAGGGGGCCCGGTTCTGGCCGTGGTCCCCGGTAGGCCTAAGAACTCCATACACATGACTGATGCCAAAGTCTGACATTAGCATATCAGCCTGGGATAGCTCCGGGGAGCCTCCGGGACTCACCCAGAAAATGGTGTTTCATTACATTCAACGCTGGTTTTTTTACTCTTGTTAGTTAGCTTCAGGCAGCCACTGGGATTTTCCATGCTGCTCTCATCTTCTCCAGTCAAATAATGTTACTATTCAATGACAGAGGTAAATGTGAACTGCTTATGATGGGGGATATGGAGCTCATGAGTGTTATTCCCAAAATACTGTATTGGAGAAAGGATTGTTTTAAATTATAGAAAGGTAGCTTGAAGACACATATGGTACTTCATTCAGTTTACTGTACTTTTAACCTTTCCATTTCAGATGGAGAAAATGTGCGTGTGAGCTATTTTGCTGCATCCAAGACAGCCGTCCCCAGTGTCGTCCCGTGCACTAATTATTCTTTATCCTTTACCACAACTGGAATTGGTCTCTCCTATTTTGAGGGTAGGTTGTACAGAATCATATTATTTGCCTTTCTCTGAGCTTTCCCCAATTACTGCTGCCGCACTACATCTTTAAAGATGTAAGAGTCTTTAACAACCGTGTTGCTTCGCGTTTATTGTGAAATTCCCCTGGTGCGCATGAAATAAAGTGTTCCCCAAAAATTATTTTTTCTTCAAAAATGATAAATTCCTTTCCCTGAACATGTCTATGTAAAAATAAATACCAAATTCCACTTACTTTGGCTGTAGGGACGTGGACAAGGTGCGCTCTGACATCATCAGGGCCTGGTCACCCGTGCGTGAGTCGCCTAGACACGGTCGTGCGGACCATTCAAGCACCAGGTGTTGCCACAAATATATTTTAAATTATTTGTTTTATGTATTTCCAGTGCGGTTTTATTTGTTTTGTTTTTTATCGTATATGATGCACATTTGTGTCCTTTACAATATATATACAGTAGAATGTTCATAATGTTCCCTGGAACTGTGATACATGTGTCAGTAATGTGTCCACAATAAATGTTTATTGTCGCAATATTACCTGTTAAAAATTCACTAAAATTACAATGTGTACAGTTTCACACACTATTTACACAGTAACACACTGTATTACACACTCAGTACTTCTGAAGTGAGTAATAATCAACGAAGTAGTCCATGGTACACAGCGCGACTTCGCTCTCAGTGCACCAGGTACAGATAAATTTTCGCTTCCTGTTTCTTCATTCTGTGTGCTTGCAAATAATGCACTCACGTACACCCTTGGCTTTAGTACTTGTAGGTTGTATGTAGCCAAACTTGTAAAGCATAAGGTAGTATTGAAAAGATTATAGGAAAAGATCAATTTGTAAGGTAGTCTTGAAAAGATCGCTTTGTATGGTCCCACACAGGAAGAGATTCAGCTAGCCTCAAAGAGTGTCCGTCAGTTAGGAAGAGATTCAGGCATTCTTGAAAATATCTGTGGAAAACACCACCATGGAAGCCGCTAACACTGTTCATCTATGCTACTTGTATCAGATGTATCATCACTGAACCCAGAAAACGATTCATCAGTTTATCATCTAAATAAATTGGAGATAGCATAGGATTGCAAGGGTGATGCTCAGAGCTACAACTGGATACGCTCGCTGTATCGTCCCCATAGGTGCTGTATCACTTGCATCCGACCTTTGTGTTAGGTCCTTATTGCGCCTAGCTTCACCAATATTATGACCCTTATGTTATTCAAACAATAAGGTTTGAATTTCACCGACAGAGCGTTATCTTTCAACACCGCATCGGACAGGTGTTTGGGAGCCAGAGGCGCGTGTGCTACCCATGGTTGCTCATTCAGTACTAACCCAGCCAGCAGCCCTAGGGCATTCTGGGAATTTTTTCCAAGATGGCTGCCTCTCACTGGAGGTCCTAAGAGTCCATTTCGTACACAACCAACTTCATACACATTTATAATTGGTACCGAAAAATAAAAAAAGAGTTTTCTCGGTTGGCGCAGTTTCACGCTGACTGAGAATACTCGGTTGGCGCAGTTATTAAGTTGTTAACAGAGTCCATTGAAGAGGCTTGTCAACAGTGAGGTAGATGAAGCTTCAGCACACATACCACAAGCAATCTTTCAAATGTTCATGCAAGATATTGAAGGTGCTAGAGAGACACTGCAAAATATTCAGTCCAGCTCAAAATAACTGTCATAAAGTTCATTAAAAAAAATTAATACAATACATCAAAGTCTTTGACACCTACCCTCCCTCCCACACCTACCCCCTTCCCTTCCACACCTACCCCCTTCCCTTCCACACCTACCCCCTTCCCTTCCACACCTACCCCCTTCCCTTCCACACCTACCCCCTTCCCTTCCACACCTACCCCCTTCCCTTCCACACCTACTCCCTCCCTTCCACACCTAACTCCCTTCCCTTCCACACCTAACCCCCTTCCCTTCCACACCTAACCCCCTTCCCTTCCACACCTAACCCCCTTCCCTTCCACACCTAACCCCCTTCCCTTCCACACCTAACCCCCTTCCCTTCCACACCTAACCCCCTTCCCTTCCACACCTACCCCCATGTGGAAGGGGAAGGGGTTCCCCCTTCCCCCTCCCGGGGAGGGGAAGTTGCGCAGACAGCGGTGCGGCGACATGATGACTTCATGTTTGTTTGGGAAGTTCTGTCCACTCGTTCAGCTTTTGGTAGCAACAGTTTCACCAGAATAGGGGTTTGTTTTGGGGTGCCTACCTTTCTGGATGCCAGATCCGGTTGATGGCAGACATAAAATGCTCCCAACCACACGGGGGTTTCTATGGGCCATTGCTCCTCATACCTCTCTTGAGAGGGGTGCTCAGAGTTACAACTGGATATGCTCGCTGTATCGTCCTCATCGGTGCTGTATCACTTGCATCCAACCCTTGTGTTAGGTCCTTATTGTGCCTAGCTTCATCAATATCATGACCCTTTTGTTCTTCAAACAATAAGGTCTGAATTTCACTGACGTAGAGCGATCTTTCAACACCGCGTCTGACAGGTGTCAGGCTAGGGCTCCCTTCCCTAGGTGCCTTGTAAGTACTTCCCTTGGGGCCACCTTCCACAAGTTCGTTAGGTTCTGACTCTGCTAGGCTGTTTCCTGCTCGGTTTTTGGACGCCCTTTGTGTGCTGGGGTGTTTTGTCTCCCTTTGTTTACCTTAGGGTAAGGGGCAGTTTGCACTGGTATGGGGCGCAGGGTACTGCGCCCCATACCAGTGCACCAATGGTTTTCACCATTCAAAGTGGCCGGCTCTGTTCCGCCTGGATACGCTGTCCTCTTGCGGGGTTTTCTTTTTCTTTTTGTTTTCCTGCCTCTCTTGGTTGCCCCCTGAGTACGGTTCCTGGGTACTAAATTCTCTTCAGGTTGTACCCCCTGCTAGGTCCCCATGAGTGTACACGTCTCAGGGTTCAGCTTTTAGTGTCGTTTGGTAGTTTGGGCGATGGTTAACAGTACCCTTCCTGGGCTTCCCTGAGCATGAGTTCCATCTCAGGATCCTGGGAATCCCCTAGGGGCCGCATGGGCCCGATGGATGTTGGCCCCGAGTCCTCCCTCGCTTTGTGTGAGTTCGAGGGTTGCTCTGTCCCCTTGTCTCAGGGTGACTCTCACTGTCTTTGCCTCCGTCACGCTGCCTGCTGGGTCGGAGATACCTTCGACCCAGAGTCCTGTGAGTTTTGTTGCTTGCTGGTGACTCAGTTTACCCAGTCTAGTGAACGGGTACAGGCAGCGCAAGTGTTGCATGTTAGGTTTAGGTTGTTGGAACGTGCTAGGTTGGTTACTATGCCGGATGCCCTGGGGCTGACCTGTTTTGCTTATAGGGACCCAGACTTGGGGGTGATGGTCACTTCAGCTTTGGTTTTGTCTACGCCCCCGTATTCTTTCCCTCCTGTGATTCGGTCTGGCCAAGCCGCTTCCGGCTCCAAAACGTCTGAGGGTTTCCGGGTCTGAGCAGAGTTTAGATGGTCTTGAGACTCGGGCAATCTCGGGGGGATGCCCCTTTCGGTGTGGCGACAGAGGCATTCTAGTCTGCTCTCCCTGCTGAAGACTCTGGGTCTGACCAGTGGGCCCCCTTCCGTCCGGCTTTTATGGCTGCGCCGACCTTTTCTTTTGAGGCTGGTGCTTTGGGAGATGACTCGGCCCCGGGTCCGGATGCGAAGGATTCCAGGGCTGGGGAGGGGCTGACTTGGGCCCCGTTGGACCCCGCCTGGTTTTTCAGCCCTCAGAGCGGGGCTGACTGTTACAAGGAGAGGGGGGGTTTCCTCCCTCCCCTCTGCATACGAGTTGGATTTGGTGTCTGCCCCTCCTCAGGTTCTGTTCCGTGTTCCCTTGGGTACTTCGGTCCCGTCTTTCTGGAGGTTTTCGGCTTCCCGCATCCAACCTGGTGTGGTGCGTGCGGACTTTGCTGCATGACTCCGATTACGCTTCAATTATGAATCCGTCTATATTCTGGTTTGGGTCTTCATTTTCCTACTGGATCCAGTATGAGGTTCCGGAGTTGTCCTGACTGGCGGACTGTCCTGTTTTTGGTTTGGAGGCGTGGCATTCCTTCTGTCATTTCCACACACTTGAGTGGAGTGAGGCATTGATGGTGGTCCAGGTGTTTTTGGGGGGTGAGTTTGAGCACCTCAATGAGTGCTTGTTTGCTTCTGCCCTTCCTCGGGATGTATGCATTGTGCAGCTCCATGTGCAGATTCCTTCCTTTCGGTTGCACAGATTGCTGAGGACTTGCGTGCTCAGGGCCTTTTGTCTTCGGCTTTGCGTTTCTTTTCCCTCTTTGAGCTGTCTTCGGACTGGCTTGGGGAGGATGCGGAGGCACTTGGGGCCGTTCCTGGGTCCGGTGCCTTGAGCTCAGCGGCTTGCTCGTTGTCTGCCTTGTTGAAGCTGTTTACTCCGATCCTGGGCGATGCGGTGTCGCTGTTTTATACCTCCGGCTCGTGTTGGCAGGCGGTACTTGTTTCCTCCCTTGGAATTTGCCTTGGCCGTGGCTCTTAGGTTGTCTTCGCCCTTCTGCCCCTTGCTGCTTGCAGATTCTGCTGTGGCGCAGTATCTGCAGGCGGCTTCGGCTAGTTGCCGCCTAATGTCTGATTTGTTGGTTCTCCGGGGGTCCCAGGACAGGCCTTCTCGGAGGGGTTGTGCCAGGGCTTCGGGTTTCGCTCGTCGGGGTAGGCCACTGGTGCCAGTTTCGGGGCCGGTATCTCCTTCAGAACCACCACCGTCTGATCGGTGCAGTGTTCGCTCTGTGCGGGGCTCGGGTTCTCGTATGGGGCGCCGGCCCTTTCGCGGTTTGTCTCATTGACGGGGCGATGGAGGGAGGCTTGCTCTGTTTGCTCATGCCTGGTCTCACGATTTGTGGGCTTATCGGGTCGTCTCCGACGGTCTGCAGTGGCATTGGGTGGCTCCTCCTCCTTCGGGGGGCTTGGGGCTGATGGGGCAGGCCTCTTCCCCTGCGCTCTGTTAGGTCATCTTGGAGTAGGTTCGCTTGGCTGTGGTTGAAACGATGACGTCCCTCAGGTTGGTCTCCCGTCTGTTTCCAGTCCCGAAACAGGACTGTGCAGACTTGAGGTTCATTCTGGACTTGTCCCGTCTGAACTTCCTGGGTTTATTGCCCCTCCTTTCAGATGACTACGCTGTCCCAGGTCCGGCTTCTGTTGGAGCCGGGCACTTGGATGGTGTCCCTGGACCTCCGGGACGCGTATTGGCATGTCCCGTTTCATCCGGGGTTCTGGCTCAGTTTTGTTGTGGGGCGTGAGCGTTACCGCTTTCGTTGTCTTACCGTTCGGGTTGAATCTGGCACCTCACATTTTCACATGCCTTATGAGGGTCATGGTGGCCTGTCTGCATTTTGTTTTTGTTTTTTGAGATATATACAAGAGTTCTTACATTCTTGTACAGCCACTAGTATGCATAGCGTTTCGGGCAAGTCCTTAATCCTATGTTTCCTGGAATACGATCCCCATGAAGAATCGTTTTTACATCCAAGTACCCATTTTACTGTTGAGTTAAACAGAGGCTACAGTTAAGGATTTGCGCCCAGTAAATCTTCCCCGGCCAGGATACGAACCCAGGACAAAGCGCTCGCACTTTTAGGTGCTAGGGTGTTGGCATGCCTCGACGACTGGTTGGCCTGGACTGCCAGCCGGTCCGCATGTCTGCTACCCAGGAGTTTGGTTCTTTCCCAGCTCGCTGGATTCAGGTTCTTGGTGAACTGGAGGAAGTCCCATTTGGTTGCCTCCCAGGTTCGGACTTGGCTGGGTCTTGTTTGGGACTCTCGGACCGCTTCCTTGTCTCTTCCTCCAGAATCTCTCCTTCGCCTGCAGTCCAGTCTTTGCTGTTTTCTGGGGGCTCTCGGGTCACTCGGCGATTATTTAAGGGGTCTGTGCGGGAACCTAAACTTTGCGATGATGGTCGGGTTTGGCTGTGTCGCCTGTTGTGGTTCCTTCGGGGATGTCCCTTCCGCCTCTCTCGCGATCACTGGGTTTGACCCCTGAGGGCCTTGCGTCAGTTGCTGCGTCGCCGGCTTCCTCTCAGGGTTTTTCAGGGTTCAGTGCCATAGCGCCTACCCGAGCCCTCACTCTGTGTTCACGGACGATGGGGTCCATCCTTCCGTCGGGCCCACAGCACAGTGCAGGAGTTTGCAGCGGTTTGGTTTGCACTTCGCAGGGTTCAGGTCATCTGCGGATCGACGATCGCCTCCATTTGAACTGCTCCTGGTTGATACCTGGTTGATACCTGGTTGATACCTGGTTGCTCCCTAGTGGTTCATTGCCTGAACCGAGGGGGTTCGATGTGGTCCCTGGCTCTTTGACGCTGGTTGCTTCGGGTGACTTGTCTGCTGAGTTCTTGGGGTTTAGCTTTCCTGGCAGTTCACGTTTTGGGGGTATCAATGTCTGGCGGACGGCCTGTCTCAGTTCTTTCACCTGTCCACCGAATGGATGGTCGACACCAACTCATTCAGATGGCTCTCCCAGAGGTTCGGGCGCCCGGAGGTGGACCTCTTCGCGTCGGCATGGTTGCGGCGCCTTCCAGTGTATGTCGCGCCCTTCCCCGACTGCGAGGCCGTCGGGATCGATGCCATTCGGCAGGACTGGTCGAGGTGGGGGTTCCTGTACCTCTTTCCCCCGGTTCAGCTGTTGCTCCAGGTCCTGACTTGCTTAGAGACTTACCAGGCGAGAGTAGTACTTTTGGCCCCACAGTGGCCGTCCCAGCCTTGGTTTCAGGCGCTTCTTGCACAGTGTCAGAACCCAGAGGTTTTCCTGCAGCTCTGTCTCTTTCAGCAGATTGGGCCGGTGAGTCACGTGGCTGGTTCGGTTTTCTCCTCGAATCTATGCGTATGGTGTTTTTGACTCGAGTCTATCATCATTTCTATGGTGATCAGATGGCTTCATTGTTGGTGTCCCACCTGCGGGCTTCATCTAGGCAGTAGTGTGAAGTCTCTTGGCGGTCTTTCCGTTTCTTTCTTCGGCTTCGTAAGTACTGTATACTTCACTGTCGGTTAAGGTTGTCTTTTCCTTTCTTTCTTGGTTGTTCCAGGACTGTCGTCTTGTGCCGAATTCTATCGCCTCCTATCGTGCAACACTGGCAGAGCTGCTGCAGCTTGTTTTCGGTTTTGATGTTACTTCAGTGCCGTTTCACAAGCTGTCTCGTGTGTTGTTTCACCTCTGGCCTGCTCATGCGCCACTTGAGCTGTCCTGGTCGCTTGACACTTATCTCTCTTCCCCTGGGTTTGTAGTGGCCTCTTCGGTTCAGGACTGTTTCTCTAAGGCTCTTTTCTTGTTGGCATTGGCCTCTGGGGGTCGGGTCGGGGAGCTTCATGCTCTCCTCCGGCACAAGGGTTTCTGCTCGTTTGGTCCTGGCTGTAGGTTTGTTCGTTTGCAGCCATCTCCTTCTTTTCTGGTGAAGAATGAGACTGCTGCTTTGGGTTGATTCGGTTTCCCTTCTTTCCTGTTCCAGGGTTCGGGTCTTCCAGGTCGTCTGCAGGGTTATTCGGTCTAGCCAGCCTGCGGTCTATCCCCGTGTCCAAGACGTTCGCAAGTTTGCTTCTCTTGCCGCTGTTTTTGGTAATATGTTTTGGGTTGACATTCGGGCACAGGGTTTTTGGAAGTCGAACAGGGTCCTGGCTGCACGTTACTTGGTAAACGTTCCCGGACCTAGTCGGGCCTGTGTCGCTTTGGGTCGGCGGTTGCAGCCAGTTGTCTCGGCTTTGCGTTGAGGAATGAGCAGCGACCGCTTCCCGGGTAAGTCCCTATGGTTTTTATCTGTGGGTAGGTAGCTCTGGGAAGCTGATGGGGGCTCCCCCAGAAAACCAGCGTTGATTGTAATGAAATGCCATTTTCTGCGCGAGTCCCAGAGGCTCCCCGGCAACCCTCCCTCCCCCCAGTCAGTGGTTTTCGCGTTTTGTTTTTATGTCCAGCCTCAGAACTGAGAGGTGGATAGCTGGCGTGGGGATCTGGGGCTCCCTCTTCCCCCTGCTGGGGAGGGGGAGCTGGCAGACTGCGACACGGCGACGTGTGACATCATACTCGTTTTTGTTTGGGGAGTTCTATCCACTTGTTCGGCTTTTTGTAGCAATTTTCACCAGAATAGGGGTTTGTTTTGGGATGCCTACTTTTCTGGGTGCCTAACCAGGTCAGTGGCAGGCATAGAATGCTTCCAAACACATGGGGGTTTCTTTAGGCCATTGTTCCTCGTGCCTCTGTGAGGGGGCCAGGTTCTAGCTCGTGGTCCCCATTCAACGCTGTTTTTTTTCCAAGATGGCAGCCTATCACTGGAGGTCCCAGGAGTCCATTTCGTACCCAATCTACTGCACTTGTGTTTCGACTATGTACGAAAAAATCTAAAATGGTTTTCCTGGTTGAAGGAGCAAATAAGATTTATTGGCTGGCACAGTGCTGTGCAGTGGTTAATGGTGACAAGTTCCAGGTATTGAGGTATGGTGGAAATGAGGAACTTAAACAAAACACAGGGTACAGGACACAATCAGGTTTACTCATAGAATGAAAGTAGCATATAAAGGACCTGGGAATTATAATGTCTGACGACCTGACATCTAGTGAACACAACCGAGCAAATATACAGTGTGTCCTCTCTTGATCGAACTATATGGGGCGAAGCTGACCTGTTCCAGTGCGGAATTCGTTCCACCCGTTCGGCCCCAAAAACCATTTGTCGTGGCGTCAGAAGTGTAACTACCCTGATGTTTCTAAGATTAGCCTCCTTCAGCCAACTCCATCAGCTCTAGTGCTTTAGGACACCAACAAGGTCACAAACACTAGCCCCCCCAGCCAATGTACTGACAACCCAACATCACACATACGCAAACAAACAACACATACAAAAATGTCAACCCATGGTGGACAGGCCACCGAACTTTCAAACCTCCTCTCTCTCTACACCCGCATCCTCTTCCTGAATTTCATCTCCCCATCCCTCTACCTCCCCCATCCTTTCCATTCCCTATGGACAACAATCCGAATCCGAATCCCAACAACCTTCTTAAAAAAAATAATACATATGCTAGGACACGTTTGCCTCCCCTGCGACCACCTACCTCCCCCTGACACCACCTGTCACCACCTACCTCCCCAGATACCACCTGCCACCACTTGCCTCCCCTGATACCACCTGCCACCACCTACCTCCCCCTGACACCACCTGCCACCACCTACCTCCCCTGATACCATCTGCCACCACCTGCCTCCCCTGATACCACCTGCCACCACCTGCCTCCCCAGACACCACCTGCCACCACCTACCTCCCCTGACACCACCTGCCACCACCTGCCTTCCCTGACACCACCTGCCACCACCTGCCTTCCCTGACACCACCTGCCACCACCTGCCTCCCCTGCCTCCCCTGACACCACCTGCCACCACCTGCCGCCCCTGACACCACCTGCCTTCCCTGACACCTGCCACCCTTGACACCACCTGCCTCCCCTGACACCACCTGCCTCCCCTGACACCACCTGCCTCCCCTGACACCACCTGCCACCACCTGCCTTCCCTGACACCACCTGCCACCACCTGCCTCCCCTGACACCACCTGCCACCACCTGCCTCCCCTGACACCACCTGCCACCACCTGCCTCCCCTGACACCACCTGCCTTCCCTAACACCTGCCACCCTTGACACCACCTGCCTCCCCTGACACCACCTGCCTCCCCTGACACCACCTGCCTCCACTGACACCACCTGACACCACCTGCCTCCCCTGACACCACCTGCCACCACCTGCCTCCCCTGACACCACCTGCCACCACCTGCCTCCCCTGACACCACCTGCCACCACCTGCCTCCCCTGACACCACCTGCCTTCCCTGACACCTGCCACCCTTGACACCACCTGCCTCCCCTGACACCACCTGCCTCCCCTGACACCACCTGCCTCCACTGACACCACCTGACACCACCTGCCTCCCCTGACACCACCTGCCTCCACTGACACCACCTGACACCACCTGCCTCCCCTGACACCACCTGCCTCCCCTGACACCACCTGCCACCACCTGCCTCCCCTGACACCACCTGCCTCCCCTGACACCACCTGCCACCACCTGCCTCACCTGACACCACCTGCCACCACCTGCCTCACCTGACACCACCTGCCTCTCCTGACACCACCTGCCTCACCTGACACCAACTGCCACCACCTGCCTCACCTGACGCCACCTGCCTCCCCCTGACACCACCTGCCTCCCCCTAACACCACCTGCCACCACCTGCCTCCCCTGACACCACCTGCCTCCCCCTGACACCACCTGCCACCACCTGCCTCCCCTGACACCACCTGCCTCCCCTGCCACCACCTTCCTCCCCTGCCACTACCTGCCTCCCCTGACATCACCTGCCTCCCCTGCCACCACCTGCCTCCCCTGACACCACCTGCCTCCCCTGACACCACCTGCCTCCCCTGACACCACCTGCCTCCCCTGCCACCACCTGCCTCCCCTGACACCACCTGCCTCCCCTAACACCACCCGCCACCCTTGACACCACCCGCCTCCCCTGACACCACCTGACTCCCCTGCCACCACCTGCCTCCCCTGCCACCACCTGCCTCCCCTGACACCACCTGCCTCCCCTGCCACCACCTGCCTCCCCTGACACCACCTGCCTCCCCTGACACCACCTGCCTCTCCTGCCACCACCTGCCTCCCCTGACACCACCTGCCTCCCCTGCCACCACCTGCCTCCCCTGACACCACCTGCCTCCCCTGCCACCACCTGCCTCCACCTGCCTCCCCTGCCACCACCTGCCTCCCCTGCCACCACCTGCCTCCCCTGACACCACCTGCCTCCCCTACCACCACCTGCCTCCCCTGACACCACCTGCCTCCCCTAACACCACCCGCCACCCTTGACACCACCCGCCTCCCCTGACACCACCTGACTCCCCTGCCACCACCTGCCTCCCCTGCCACCACCTGCCTCCCCTGACACCACCTGCCTCCCCTGCCACCACCTGCCTCCCCTGACACCACCTGCCTCCCCTGACACCACCTGCCTCCCCTGCCACCACCTGCCTCCCCTGACACCACCCGCCACCCTTGACACCACCTGCCTCCCCTGACACCACCTGACTCCCCTGCCACCACCTGCCTTCCCTGCCACCACCTGCCTCCCCTGACACCACCTGCCTCCCCTGCCACCACCTGCCTCCCCTGACACCACCTGCCTCCCCTGCCACCACCTGCCTTCCCTGCCACCACCTGCCTCCCCTGACACCACCTGCCTCCCCTGCCACCACCTGCCTCCCCTGACACCACCTGCCTCCCCTGACACCACCTGCCTCCCCTGACACCACCTGCCTCCCCTACCACCACCTGCCTCCCCTGACACCACCTGCCTCCCCTAACACCACCCGCCACCCTTGACACCACCCGCCTCCCCTGACACCACCTGACTCCCCTGCCACCACCTGCCTCCCCTGCCACCACCTGCCTCCCCTGACACCACCTGCCTCCCCTGCCACCACCTGCCTCCCCTGACACCACCTGCCTCCCCTGACACCACCTGCCTCCCCTGCCACCACCTGCCTCCCCTGACACCACCCGCCACCCTTGACACCACCTGCCTCCCCTGACACCACCTGACTCCCCTGCCACCACCTGCCTCCCCTGCCACCACCTGCCTCCCCTGCCACCACCTGCCTCCCCTGACACCACCTGCCTCCCCTGCCACCACCTGCCTCCCCTGACACCACCTGCCTCTCCTGCCACCACCTGCCTCCCCTGACACCACCTGCCTCCCCTGCCACCACCTGCCTCCCCTGACACCACCTGCCTCCCCTGACACCACCTGCCTCCCCTGCCACCACCTGCCTCCCCTGACACCACCTGCCTCCCCTGCCACCACCTGCCTCCCCTGACACCACCTGCCTCCCCTGACACCACCTGCCTCCCCTGCCACCACCTGCCTCCCCTGACACCACCTGCCTCCCCTGCCACCACCTGCCTTCCCTGCCACCACCTGCCTCCCCTGACACCACCTGCCTCCCCTGCCACCACCTGCCTCCCCTGACACCACCTGCCTCCCCTGCCACCACCTGCCTTCCCTGCCACCACCTGCCTCCCCTGACACCACCTGCCTCCCCTGCCACCACCTGCCTCCCCTGACACCACCTGCCTCCCCTGACACCACCTGCCTCCCCTGCCACCACCTGCCTCCCCTGACACCACCTGCCTCCCCTGCCACCACCTGCCTTCCCTGCCACCACCTGCCTCCCCTGCCACCACCTGCCTTCCCTGCCACCACCTGCCTCCCCTGACACCACCTGCCTCCCCTGCCACCACCTGCCTCCCCTGACACCACCTGCCTCCCCTGCCACCACCTGCCTCCCCTGCCACCACCTGCCTCCCCTGTCGTGACGCTGAACCCCGGTTCATTCCGAACACAGCGATTACACAACACATAACACCTTGCTTCAGCAACCGTTACTACCACCGTGTACTCCTACACACACCAGACCCTTGAGGCGTACCACTAGGTTTGTACTGGAACACAATGAATGAACATATCGAAGGTAGTTAAAGGCCGTCGGGTTTTGTCATTTAATTACAAAGAATAGACTCTGACAAATAATACTATATTAATTAACATACTCTATTAGGTCAATACACTTCCAATACCTATAGACCACTTGACCTCCGCGATCACCACCCACACTCGTAACTTCCGCATTATAATCTTATCCATAAGACTTACCCACTCCGACACACCATCACCTCTGGTCAACCCAACCACTGATGACCTCATTATAACACCACACTCCATACCAGGCGTCCAAACGCCACAACACTACACCACCCACTACACATGCTACTCTACACCACACTCTACACACTACCCCACACTCTACAAACTACCATGCCCATGCACCACTACACACCACACTCTACACACTACCCCACACTCTACAAAAACTACCATGCCCATGCACCACTCAACACCACACTCTACACACTACCCCACACTCTACAAAAACTACCATGGCCATGCACTACTCTACAGTACATACTATGCTCCTTCTGTGTTCATGACCCCACGAGAGCGGGTCGGATAGCGATGTGTCACCGTCGCCTGTGGACCTTGTCCTCGGTCCTGCGAAGGCTGCTCTGTGTTATCTACCCTTGATTGCCAACTCCTCGTACCCCTACCTATGTTCTCAGCCGCTGGTGTGCTCTCCCCTGGCACACTCTCCGTAGGGTATGGCTCCTCACTTGCCTGACCGGTCAGTGTATAGACGCGGTCTGGGTGACAGGAGAACACATGCCCTGTGTTTAGCACCTTAACCTTCACTTCTGCATTCTTTTTGCTAATTACCCGACATGGCCCCACAAACTTGGGTGCCAACTTACCTTCTGCCTGAGCGTGCATCTGCTTCACGAATACCCTATCACCTTCATTGATCACCTTTACTTGGACCTTGTTCCGCGCATTATAATATGCCTCTGCTACCTCTGTCGACTTTCTTAAATGTAGTTTCACCAAGTCAAATGCCTTGGTTGCTCGCCTACAGACAACACTTTTGAAGTCTAACGCATAGCATGGCGGTTGCTTGCTTGTGAACGTCGTGAACGGAAGTCGGGGATCGAACCCATGCAACAAAAAATGCGGGGTTTCTCCCACCGACCTATTGAACGCCGTGTTGAGCGCCGACTCCACCATCGACAAACTCTGATCCCATGCAAGCACATCATCAGCAGCCAAATGCCGCAGAATACTGATTACTTCAGCATTGTGTCTTTCAACCAAACCATTCGCCGATGGTCGATATGCCAGCACTGGAGTATGTTTGAATTGATACACACTCGCGATGCTTTGAAATACTTGATTGATAAACTCTGACCCTTGGTCTGACACAACTTGTTGAGGAGCCCCAAACCTGGTTAACACACTTTCCACCATGGCCTGGGTCACATCCTCTGCCGACTTAGAACGGAGTGCACTCACCACAGTGAACCGTGTGAGTGCATCCACTGCTACAAATATGTACCTCGCCCCTGAATGAGCTTGTGGTAGCGGCCCAATGAGATCTATGTGTACTCTCTCGAAGGGAGTACTCACCTCCGGCCACCTACGCAAAGGTTCCGCCCCCAACCTATGTGCCTTGTACCTCAGACAACTGTCACAAGAGGCTACATAGACCTTGATATCTTCACCCATGGATGGCCAATAGAACCTTTGACGTGCCCTCTGCAACGTCTTGGACTCCCCTCCATGGCCTGCTGCTGGGATGTTATGACACAGATACATTGCAGTCCTCTGAAACTCCGGTGTCAAGACTGCCTGGTATACTGGTTCAGACCGTATACCCGAAACCTTACCAAGATGATACAACACCTCATCTTCAACCACAAACTCATCCACTGGGGCTGGAAGTGACTTCCTCAACTCCGCACGCTGACCCCTCAAAAACTTCCTTACCTCCCCCCACAGGGGGTGACCTTCCTGACTCCGTATCAACTCCCTCACATTCCACGACACATCTTCCTCCCCCCTTTCACTCACCACTGCTACATTGTGACACCTTGACAACGCGTCAGCGACCACATTGCTTTTCCCTGGTACATGTTCAAAGTTTGTAATGTTAAACTCTGAGAGCGAGGTAACCCACCGTGCCAGCCGCTGACAAGGCTCCTTGGACTCGAACACATACTTAAGGGGTTTGTGATCGCTTCTGAGCCAAATTTCATGTCCAAGCAAGATGTACCGGTTTCGTTGTAATATGAATGTGATCGCTAGCGCTTCCCTCTCAATCGTACTATAGTTCCTCTCTGCAGGACATAGTACTCGTGAACAAAATGCAATGGGACGCTCCCGTCCTCGCTCATCCACCTGAGCTACCACACCACCTATCGCTGCGCCAGAAGCATCCGCATACACCAGAAACGGTTTGCTAAAATCTGGGTGCGCCAAGATACTGCGAGAGCTGACAGCAGCCCTCAGTACCTGGAACGCCTGCTGTTGTTCCTTCCCCCACACGAACTCTGCAAGTCCACTGATCTCATGTAATGGTCTTGCAATTTTTGAAAAATCTTTAATAAATCGCCGATAATAGCTAACTAACCCCAGGAAAGATTTGCACTCTTTCTTGTTCTGTGGAACTGGGAACTCTTGAATATCCCTGGTTTTATCTGGCAATGGACTGATACCCATCCGGCCCACTGTATGACCCAGGAATGTTACCGATTCTCCAAAAAAACTGCATTTTTCGAAATTCACTTTGAGGTTGTGTGACCTCAACCTTAGCAAGAGTTTCCTCAAATTATGCATGTGCTCCTCTAATGACTTTCCCAGCACGATTACGTCATCGAGGTACAGCAACGCTGTGGGACCTATCAACCCCGATAATACACTCATCATTAGCCTACTGAACACAGCAGGTGCTGACTTCAACCCGAAAGGAAGTCGTTTATATTGCCAGAGCTCGTTGCACGCACTAAACGCTGTGATTTCCCTCGACTCTTCCTCCAGCGGTATCTGGTGATACCCACTGAGTAGGTCTAATGTGGTAAAATATTGTGTACCCTTCAAGTGTGTCAATGTGTCCTGTATGTTAGGTAATGGGTATGCTTCGTCTTTCGTCAGCTTGTTTATTCTGCGGAAATCTACGCATAACCTCACTCCCCCATTCTTTTTCCTGACTACTACGAGAGGGCTGTGCCACGGTGAACTGGATGGTTCAATGATATCATGCTCCCTTAGCTGGCTTATCTCCTCTTTCACCTCCCTCTGGTGTGCCACTGGTATGCTATATGCCCTCGTATATACTGGATGTGCGCCCTCTACGTCAATTCTATGTGCTCCTTGAGTAATACACCCTGGGGGTTCCCCTCTCAACGCAAAAACATCCGGGAACTCCCTGACTAAGCCCCTTAAGGCTTCCTTAACCTCCCTTTCCATGGACATCCTATCCACTATTCCCATTAATTTATCCATTCTATCCTCATCGCCCTCACTCTGACTTACTGACATGGCTGCAATAATCTCCTCCACAGGGTGCGCCCACGCTACCTGTGCATGCTTACTCAAGGTGACTGGCCACCGAGAGGGATTAAAAACCCTCAACCGAATTACCCCTTCATTTATGTCTTCAATAGTCTCCATTATCACCAACCCTGCTGGATTATCTAATGGCTCAATTTGCACAACGTCTACTCCCTTGGCTTTACATGCCATTTTAATCACTAAGGATGCTTCTCCCGGAATGGTGACATCCTTGGGTACCGTGACTGCCCACTGTATATTCTGGTCCCCAGCCGAGTTACCACAGTTACCCCTCACTACTGCTACTCCTTCTCTACTCCTCACCTTGTTAACGTCTACCGCTTGACCCCCACATACCAATTTATTCCCCCTTGCGCTGAACGCTATGGTACATGAGTATTTTTCGAGGAAATCAATTCCCAGGATAATGTTGGTATGTTTCAGCCCTATATCCTGTATTACTACAAAACTATGTTTAAACCATCTATCTTCTAGCTGGAAATCCACAGTTGTCTCACCCAACACCCGCAACGCATTATCCCCCACCGCCGTTAATCTCCTGTTGTTAGGTATCAGCCTGACGTCTGATCCTAACACGCTACGACTCATGATGGACACGGAAGCACCGGTGTCCACCAAGGCTGTATAGATAGTGCCCTTTAACCGTAAATGCACCTTTATGGGATGACCCGACCCGACAGTACACAACCACTGTCCGCCACCACCTACTGTACACACTGGGTAATTAGGCGGAACAAAAAGCTTACACTGCCAGGCCACGTGACTACCGTCACCACACAGCTTACACACTTTTGTCTGCTTAGGTCGGTCTGGCTCGTGTTTACCTGCAGTGTACCCCGTTCCCCGGGGATACCCTCTACCGGTACCCTGGTTCTGGTGGTACATTCCTGTTGCTCCCTGAGCAGGCGAGTATCGTGGTGGAGCAGGAGTGAACCTGCCTCCACGTGCCCCTTGATTATAGCCTCCTCGCTGCCCACGAGTACCCTGATGGGGTCCCCACGACACCCCACTCGTATTGTGTCCCTGGAACACCCTTGGCTCCCAGCCCTTATTATTGTTACGTCGAGGAGCACCTCGCCCCTTGCCCTTGGAATGTGTGACCCCCGCCGCGGGTCCATCCTCCACTGGCTGAGCTACTGGGGCCCAGAGCTGAGCCTGTCTCTCTTGCGTGTCTGCTAGATTTGCCTGTTCCTTAGGGGACACTTCCTTGAAAATGTCATCCTCTGTCAGTTTATGTGTCGGGCTATTCTCCGCCCAAAACACTGCATGTTTCACCGCTTCCTTAAAAGACTTAGCTTCCCTGCAGTGTAACGCACTTTCCCGCGGTAATGCACCGAAAAAAACACTCCGTTGCATAGAATCTCTTACTACCCCCGTGAACTGCGTTTCCGTCCGCTCAATCACATCACCCAAGAGTCTTATTCTATGGCCAAACGCCCTTAATTGTTCCCCTGGTTCTCGTTTAAGTGCAGCTAACTGAGCCTTTAGTTCTACTGCATCGTGCTGCACATCATAATGATCTATCAGTTCCTGCTTAAACTCGCTATAACTATTTATTTCTCTAATTTCCGCCGAGTTGAGCAGGGTCTTTGCTTCCCCTTTCACCTTGGAATATGCCAATGCAATCTTTGCCTGATCCGACCATGACCCCACACTAGTCGCCTTCTCTAGAGCAAAGAAAAATGTTCTAATATCCGTCAGTAACTGACCTTTCGAATCCCGTTTGGCGCCCCAAAACGTGGGTATGTCTCCATATACCTTAGGTCCTGCATTAGTCGTCTCATGCGTGCTCAACACATTTTTCAACCACTGTGCAACCTGCCCAATTGTCTCTGACGCTGCCGCCTGCGCCGTAAGCAACGCCGCCGTGTTATCACCACTCTCACCCTGACCGACATTACTCGTGGCCTGGCCACTGGCGCCCCTATTACTACCCGTACCCGTCATGGCTACTCGCCCCTTATGTGCTCGTTTATGAACCAGCTTGACGCTTTGCCGTACAGTAACCTTACTTGGCCTTATTCCCTTAATCTCACTAGAATCACTTATAATTTTAAGCCTCCATTAACAACGTCACTTATCAGTTATCCACACTACTGTTTCCACCCCTTAGGGGACCTTTCCCTGCCGCACAACGTGGCCACTCCACTTGGCCACACACCTTGGCCCCACACCCCACTATGGCCACTCACTGGCCCACACACCTTCCCTTCCTCCCTCCAATATCCACCGTTCTGAACACAACCCGACGTCTACCAATTCCCGAACATTCCCTCACCAACTAAACCAGTAACACACTTCCTTCATCTCTCAAAGTGTTCCAAACCTGTTTGCGCTGCCACCAAATATGTCGTGACGCTGAACCCCGGTTCATTCCGAACACAGCGATTACACAACACATAACACCTTGCTTCAGCAACCGTTACTACCACCGTGTACTCCTACACACACCAGACCCTTGAGGCGTACCACTAGGTTTGTACTGGAACACAATGAATGAACATATCGAAGGTAGTTAAAGGCCGTCGGGTTTTGTCATTTAATTACAAAGAATAGACTCTGACAAATAATACTATATTAATTAACATACTCTATTAGGTCAATACACTTCCAATACCTATAGACCACTTGACCTCCGCGATCACCACCCACACTCGTAACTTCCGCCTAAGTCCCTAATACGGAATGATTACTACAACGCTCCACACCCGGTTAGTCTTACATTCAATACTCACATACTGCAGACTTAACTTGGTCACTAAGATCACAACAGGCTCTCGCATAGCTGTCTGCTACACTTCGCTGCTGCCGCAAACGGAGAGGCGGAGGACTTCCCAGTTCCACTCCCACAATCAGACTGCCTCCAGTCAGCCATCTCCCTCAACCATTTCACCCTACCTCTCAAGGAAGGTATAATCCGATTAACCTTATCCCTAGAGAGGTAATCTTGTTCCTAGAAGCCTGACGAAGAATAATTCCTCTTTCCAGGAATTAATCATTTGGCTAAACAGCTTCGGTCTTAATCCATTGACCTTTCTTAGATATGTGATCCATAGTCTGTCTACTTACATGAACTTCCAATCATCATTCGTTAAGTGTTGTAGTAATGATCCTCTAGCTAATAATTCCTACTAACTTGTGGATTACAACACCCCTGCCACCACCTGCCTCCCCTGCCACCACCTGCCTCCCCTGACACCACCTGCCTCCCCTGCCACCACCTGCCTCCCCTGCCACCACCTGCCTCCCCTGACACCACCTGCCTCCCCTGACACCACCTGCCTCTCCTGCCACCACCTGCCTCCCCTGACACCACCTGCCTCCCCTGTCACCACCTGCCTCCCCTGACACCACCTGCCTCCCCTGACACCACCTGCCTCTCCTGCCACCACCTGCCTCCCCTGCCACCACCTGCCTCCCCTGCCACCACCTGCCTCCCCTGCCACCACCTGCCTCCCCTGCCACCACCTGCCTCCCCTGACACCACCTGCCTCCCCTGCCACCACCTGCCTCCCCTGACACCACCTGCCTCCCCTGCCACCACCTGCCTCCCCTGCCACCACCTGCCTCCCCTGACACCACCTGCCTCTCCTGCCACCACCTGCCTCCCCTGCCACCACCTGCCTCCCCTGCCACCACCTGCCTCCCCTGCCACCACCTGCCTCCCCTGACACCACCTGCCTCCCCTGCCACCACCTGCCTCCCCTGACACCACCTGCCTCCCCTGACACCACCAGGGAGAATAGAACCAGTGCAGAGTAGAGGTGCAGTAGGCACACTCAGAGAGCACTGTCTGAACACCAGAGGTCCACAGCTGGTCAACACCGTCCCAGCAAACATTAGAAATATTGCAGAAACAAAGGTGGATGTATTCAAGAGGCAGTTAGATAAGTTCTTGCAAGAAGTGCCGGATCAACCAGGCTGTGGTGGATATGTGGGCTTGCGGGCCACTCCAAGCAACAGCCTGTTGGACCAAGTTATCATAAGTCGAGCCTGGCCTCAGGCCAGTCTCGTGAAATAGAAGAACTCCCAGGTTCCTCTCCAGGTATACTCCTGGTATGCACCCTTCCTCCTCATCCTTTCACACATCTCTACCTTTGCTCACCATAGCCCATGCTGCTTGGAACATTTTGTTCCAAGTAGCGAATCTTAAACAAAAACAACATCTCCACCACCTCATCCCCACACTTCCCAACCTCTCCACCCTTCCTCACCCCTTCCCCAACTTTCAACTCGTGTACAGGTGTCCTCTAGGCTACATTCTTGCCACATATTAGCTCCCAGTTCAAGCAGGTCGTGACTGCCTTACTTCTACAACAACTAAGCCAGTGTGAGGAATTGTTTGACATGTTTCTTTGAGCAGATGGAAGAAGGAATCCAAGATAGATATAAATCATTAACATTTTATTAAACATTAAACTTAACACTTTGTTCTGCTTCTCTTCAGATAATGGTAGCGAGTCTCCTGAGGCTCGTGCCAGCACTGTGTGGTTGCAGAAAAATGTTCTTCCCAAGTTGAAGAAATGGTCAGCTGAGGTACAAGAAGGTGGAGATGTGGAGGACAAAGGGTCCCTCAAGCTAATAAATGTTCAAGAATATAATCAGTTATATCAGCAGTTGAAGATCAAATATGGAAAGGCATTGGTGAAGGTGATTACATGCTTTGCATTGTAACTAATTTTTGAATAACTTATCTTTGCTCTTGTTTACTTTTCTGGGGGAGCCCCTTCGGCTCCCCAGAGCTTATCCAGGCTCATATGCTAATGTCAGACTTTGGCATCAATCATGTGTATGGAGTTCTAGGGGCTTACCAGGGACCACGAGCCAGAACCTGGCCCCCTCAGAGAGGTAAGTTGAGCAATGGCCTATAGAAACCCCTGTGTGGTTGGAAGCATTCTATGTCTGCCATCGACCGGGTTAGGCACCCAGAAAGGTAAGCATCCCAAAACAAACCCCTATTCTGGTAAAAATTGCTACCACAAGCCGAACAAGTGAATAGAACTCCCCCTAAAAGAAACGAGCAAACGATCATGAGGTCACACGTCGCCGCGTGTGACCTCTCCCCCTCCCTAGGAGGGGGAAGGGAGAGCCCCAGACCTACCGCACCGGCTATCCACCAGTCAGTTCTTCGGCTGATGCTAGAGGCTGAGGTCGTGTGCTCTGGCTCCGGTGGTTGTTTCAGCACTGTACGTAGAGTGTGGTGACTGTCTTCTAGGTGGTGCGTGAGCTGGGAGTGATTCTCCAGTACTCGGGCTGCATGTGCCTAGGGTTTCCTTCCCTAGGTGCCCTGTAAGTACTGCCCTTGGGGCTTGGGCCACCTTCCACAAGTTCCTTGGGTTCTGCCCCTGCTAGGCCGTTACCTGCTTGGTTTTCAGCCGTCCTTTGATTGCTCAGGTGTTCTGTCTCCCTTGCTCGCCTTAGGGTTAGGGGCAGTTTGCACTGGTGGAGCGCAGGGTACTGTGCAGCTTGTTTTCACTAATCATGGTGGCCGGCTCTGTTCCGCCTGGGTATGCTGTCCTCTTGCGGGGTTTTCTTTTTCTTTTTGTTTGTCTGCCTTGGGGGGGGGGGGGAAGTCTGCCTTCGTTCTTGCCCCCTGTGTACTGAATATTCTTCCTTCTTCCAGTGGTGCCCCCTGCTAGATCCCTGTGAGTGTACACATCATGGGGTTTCAGTTCTTAGAAGGTTGTTTGGTAGACTTGGGCGCCGGTTAGCAGTACCACAAATATATTTTAAATTATTTGTTCTATGTATTTCCAATGCAGTTTTATTTGTTTCTTTTATCATACATGATGCATATTTGTGACATTTACAATATGTATACAGTAGAATGTTCATAATGTTCCATGGAACTGTGATACATGTGTCAGTAATGTGTCCACAATAAATGTTTATTGTCACAATATTACATGGTAAAAATTCACTAAAATTACAATATGTACAGTTTCACACACTATTTACACAGTAACACACTGTATACACACTCAGTACTTTGGAGGTGTGTAATAATCAACGAAGTAGTCCATGGTACACAGCGCGACTTTGCTCTCGTTGCACCAGGTACAGATAGATTTTCGCTTCATGTCTCATTGTTCTGTGTGCTTGCAAATAACGCACTCACGTACACCCTTGGCTTTAGTACTTGTAGGTGGTATGTAGCCTAGCTTGTAAAGCATAAGGTAGTATTGAGACGATTTTAGGAAAAGCTCAAATTGTAAGGTAGTCTTGAAAAGATCGCTTTGTATGGTCCCACACAGGAAGAGATTCAGCTAGCCTCAAAGAGTGTCCGTCAGTCAGGAAGAGATTCAGGTATTCTTGAAAATATCTGTGGAAAACACCACCATGGAAGCCGCTAACACTGTTCATCTATGCTGCTTGTATCAGATGTATCATCACTGAACGCAGAAAACGATTCATCTATGTATCATCTATATAAATTGGAGATGGCAAGGGTGGGGCTCAGAGCTACAACTGGATACGCTCGCTGTATCATGCTCATAGGTGCTGTATCACTTTTATCCGACCGTTGTGTTAAGTGCTTATTGCGCCTAGCTTCACCAATATTATAACCCTTATGTTCTTCAAACAATAAGGTCTGAATTTCACCTACTGAGCCCAATCTTTCAACACCGTGTCTGACAGGTGTTTGGGAGCCAGAGGCACGTGTGCCACAAATAGTTGCTCACACAGTACTAACCCAGCCAGCAGCCCTTGTCTTTCATATTTGTTATAGCAAAAGGTTCGTTCAGTGTTTGTTGGGTAGGCTGCTCCATTATGACAATCTTTCTTTGTTTCAAATGTGTTCCAATTGTTTTGTATTTGTCACTTATGTCTCAATAATGGAGCAGCCTACCCGACAAACACTGAACGAACCTTTTTGACATTTGTTGTACTTCAAAAATTTCATTTCTTTTTTTTCTACAAAAACGTCAATACTTTGCAACATCTCAGCAGTCACCCCTTTATATCCCAGCATCATTAGCATCTTTAAACAAGAACAACATAATTTATGTGCATCGTCGGAGGCGTCCGAGAATGTGCAAGAAGCAGCGCGACCCCACCATGTGGTGTTGACGTTACTCAAACGAGCGCTCGCCGTACGGGATGATTTGACACCAATCGGGCCCAAAATGTTCGCCTTTTGGGGCGATCGTTATGTGAGGTACCACTGTATATGCTAGCTCTATCTAAAAATCCAACATTCTGTTTGTAACTCATTTTGTATGTACAGTATGTACTTTTACATTATTATTATTATTATTATTACTGTAATTATTATTATTATTATTATTATTATTATTAAGATTATTATTATTATTTCATGGTTTTGAGTTACTTTGATCTCCAAGCTTCCCCTCACTTTATAAGAGACAACCAGATCCTGATCCTGGCTCACAGAAGGCTCAAGTGGCGGCAGCTCCAGTCCTATATCCACTTGGAGCTACTGAAATGGCTCTACACGATATTATGATTTCTGGCTAATACAAATTTCCGAGTTCAATGAACTGGATCCAATTCAAGGTGGATAACTGGGTGTCCACTGTAACTGTGTGGGGTGACCAATAACCATCAGGTTTACTCTAGATCATCGTGTGTTGCACTTTGTCTTAAAGAACCTTCATCGTTATATATTTGGCATGTATATAAAATGTATGTTTTTTATTTTTTTTGCACTCTGAAATAGAGAACTTAATTAAAGCAAATGCCTTACAGATGTGGCCAGAGACTACAGATCCTCTGAAGTACGTGTATGAGGATATTGCCATTGCCACCTATTTGATTTTGATTTGGCAACAGGAAAGAAAAAAGAAAGGACTAACTACCAATCAAACCTTTGTTGACTTAGGTTGTGGCAATGGCCTTCTTGTCCACATCCTGTCAAGTGAAGGGCATCAAGGACTTGGAATAGATATCAAAAAGCGTCATATTTGGGATATGTTTCCAAAGCACATTCAACTGAAGGTAATAGAACTACCGGGTATATATATATTAGTTTAAATTAACAACATTTGTGCCTCGATGAAAGATTAACAACTGGACTACTGTATATCGGCTTAACCCCGAGTGCTGAATACACTGATTCGTTTAACACTCTTACACTAACTTTGATGGCAGAACAATAAATCTGTAAATAAATGTATAAAATTATTTTATTTTGAAATTAATTTTGTAAATAAGACCTATTTGCAAAAGTAGAATTTTACAACATTTTGCTTAGTCATATTCAGGTAAAATGAATTTTACATCTTGATGAATTGATTGTAAAACGTTTGTGTATGACTTGAAATTCTAGAATTGTATGCATCAGTGTGTTCTCTGTGTGAGCCCGTCAGTGGCTTCCTGAAGTTATGTCGCAGAGATTGCTCCGTTCTGATGGGTCACATCAGAGGCAGGAGTTGTGTTTGGCCTGATGGGGATCAGAGCCAGACCTTGGCTTCCCTCACTGAGGCACAGAGAGCATGGGACAATTTCCCCATCCCCAAATAAAAAGCATCCAAGAAGTCAGTGAGACTTTACAGAAAACTGGAGAGTTCAAAGAAAATAAAGCCTTGAAACTGCCAAACAACTCTGAAACCATTTGTATTGCACAGGGGATTCACTCAAACTAGCTAAAAACTAAAAGTACAGATTGACGCCTGGCCCCTGCCCACAGCTGGCTCCCAAGTTCGGTTCTGTTGCTGATATTTTGGTGGAAAGTTCTATCAGTAGTGTTCTGGGTGTCAAACATGGCAAGCCCCTCTGTTTCAATCTGAGTGCTGGCCATCCTTGGACTTTGTCCTTTGGGGCCATTTGCTTTGTGTTTTGTTTCTTTCTTTTAGTATTTGCCTTAGTGTTTTTTCTAGCTTGTGTGAGCTTTGCTTTAAGTTGCATGGTTCAGGGTTTACTTCCCTGGGTGCTCACTACTGCTGCCCTTGCACTGACAGTTACATTCTCTACTGTGTCTAGGAGTTTGGCCCTGAGAGGCCAGGCCACTCTGGTGGAGTCATGCTTTGGGCTGTTCAGTGGTCTTTGACTCCTTTGTTTTGGCCCTCGGCTGGAGGGGGTGTTCTGTCGGTTGTGCTTGGCCACACTGAGGTTCATATGCTTGGTTTATGTGGTGCGCCACATTTGTCACTCGCTGCATTTGGTGTCTGTTCTTATGAAGAGCAGTTCTGGTGCCTGGGTGCCCTGCTTGGTTAGCAGCCTTCAGGTCATGGTAATTCCCTCTTGGATCTTTGGCATGGGCCGTTATGGATTGACCCATCGTGCCCAAGTGCTAGCTTGAAGGGTAGTCGTACCTAGTCCGGGTGGTTCCCCAGGGTTCATTTCCTTGTTCCCTTGGGTTCCTTGAATTAATCCTTCCAGACGTTTCTTTCCTTCTGTTTTCCCAGCAGAGGCTTGGAAGGTCCTTGTGGCTTACCTCCTGCATGACCCAGTTTATTCCTTGGTTATCGATCTGGCCTCCTTTAAGTTCGAGTTGTCTTCTCCTTGTTGGATGCGTTATGAGGTTCCAGAGTCATCCTGACTGGGAGACTGTCCTTTGTTTTCCCTTGAGGCTTGAAGTGGTTTTGCCATACCTGCATGCCTGACTGGTAGAAGGTGTTGACTGTGTTGCAGGTGCTTCTTGGGGGGTTGCTTCTTTATTTTCTTCAATTTTTCATGGATATGATACCAACATCAAATCATATATCAGACGTCACCCTATCCCCACTAGATTTTGAAGAAGCCATAAACAGTATGCCTATGCACTCTGCACCAGGCCCGGATTCTTGGAACTCCATATTCATCAAGAACTGTAAAAAACCACTATCGCAGGCCCTTCACATTCTGTGGAGACAAAGCCTAGATACTGGCGTTACCCTCACATACTAAAAACAGCAGAGATAGCACCACTCCATAAAGGAGGAGATAAGGCAGAGGCAAAAAATTACAGACCGATAGCACTAACATCGCACATCTTAAAAATTTTTGAGAGAGTGCTAAGAAGTAAGATCACAAAATACATGGAATCACAGCATCTCCATAACCCCGGACAACATGGTTTCAGAACAGGGCGCTCTTGCCTGTCGCAGTTGCTGAACCACTATGATATGGCATTAGATGCTATGGAAGACAAACAAAACGCTGATGTAATTTACACAGATTTCACAAAAGCTTTTGATAAATGTGACCATGGTGTTATTGCACATAAAATGCGTTCAAAAAGAATTACCGGGAAAATAGGCAGATGGATCTACAATTTCCTGACTAACAGAACCCAATGTGTAATAGTCAACAAAATAAAATCCAGTCCATCAACCGTGAAGAGCTCAGTCCCCCAGGGTACTGTGCTTGCTCCAGTACTTTTTCTCATCCTCATATCGGACATAGACAAGAACACAACCTATAGCACTGTATCATCCTTTGCAGATGACACTAGGATTTTCATGAGAGTTGACAACATAGAGGACACGGCAAACCTCCAATCAGATGTAGATCAGGTCTTTCTATGGCTACAGAAAATAATATGGTGTTTAACGAAGATAAGTTCCAACTCATGCGCTACGGAAAAATTGAAAATATAAAAACGGAAACCACTTACAAAACTCAGGCAAATCATAACATAGAACGAAAAGGCAATGTAAAGGATCTGGGTGTACTCATGTCGGAAGACCTTACCTTTAACCCTTAACCCTAAAACTGCGCAACGCGCCTGCAGGCTCACGTCTGGTTTGCGCAACACGCCTCCGGGTATTTGTATTTTTCACGTTCCATTCAAAACTCCCGCGGCTACATGGGGTTCACATCAGCTTCCTCAGGGCTCTTGTAAACAGACGCCATCTTTAAAAAAAATTATGGTCCACATTCCCGGGTGTGGGAGCCTCAATAGTGTGTGAGCAACCAAGGCTGGCGCTCGCAGCATGAGCGCACAGCACTGCTGTTCAGCATGTGACCACAGCATCGCCTAATAATGTCAAAATATATATATAACTTGTATTATTTAGCTATGATAGTGTTATATTAGAGCCTGAGTGTGATAATGACTGGGTACAATGTTCAAATATCAGTGATTCAATGCTGTTCACGATGTTCACAGCGCTAGCCACAGCACCAGAGCTGTGCACCAGAGCATTATTTCGTTCATCTAGGAATCTTCAAATGATTTCTTAGGTTCTTTTTCAAAATAAACGTGTGGTCAATTATTCATTTACAGGAATTAGTGACCAGGATTGTGATAATAGCAGGATTGTGGTTATAATTAGCGTTGTGCGTAGTATTGTGGAAGGAGGAATTTTGATGAGGGAGGGAGGGCGAGAATTGAGGTAGCCTCATTGTGTGTGTGTGGCTGCCACTCTTGTTTTGCTCACCATACTAGCTTAGTGGTTCGATATGGGCAACACATATGTACATGGGTATATATAGTGTGTGTATATAGTGTAAGAACAGCAACAGGAGAATGTTGAGAGGAGCTATTTTGGTGAGGGAGGTGACGTAATCGTAGCGTCGTCTGCTGTGTGATTTTTCATGCAGTGTATGGTGGCCACTGTACTGTTTGGACACAATACCGGGTTACTTATTGCATAGTTCTGGTAAATAAAACATGTAGATAGGTATATAGAACATGTGTAATAAGAACTATAGCAATATGGTGGGAGGAGCAATGTTGGCGAGTAAGATGTTGGAGTGAGGGAGACTGGCTGGGTGTGGCTGCTCTCACTCAAGGTGTTCTGAATGTGTTCATGGCCAAATGATCCTATTGGCCCATACGAGGCAGCTGCTATATGAAGCAGCCGCTACGCGATGTTCTGAATGTGTTGATGGTAAATGTATATAGTGTGTGACAGTGTATAGTGTGTACATATGTTGTAAATATACATAAATGAACATGAAACATTGGTGTGAATAACTGTATGATGGGAGGGGCAATGTTGGCGAATACAATGTTGGAGAAGTGAGGGAGGGCTGGCTGGGTGTGGCAGCTCTCACTCGCGGTGTTCTGAACGTGTTGATGGTGAATGTATATAGTGTGTGACAGTGTATAGTGTGTAAATAGATTGTATATATACACAAATTAGCATGATACATAGTAAATATGTGCTGCATATGTGTACACAAGTTTCATGCACGTAACACAGTGTCTATGGACAGTACGGATGTTGTACTGCAATATTATAGTGTACGTGTTCATTATACATTGGATTGGCACATAAAAACAATGAAAATGTATTTGGAAAGGTGTGCAGAAAATGAACGAAAATATATTCGCGGCAACTCGCGCACCCCGCCCCGAGCGCCCCACCGCCCCCGAGAGCTTATGGCACGGGCGCACGGGGAATGATGACGTCACGCCCCAACTTCCGGACCCCATAGCAGCCAAAGTAAGTACAATTTCGACTTTTTTTTACATACCCATACTGAGGGAAAGGTTTTTGACACTTTAAAAAGAAAAAAATAATTTTTTTCAGAGAATTTATTTCCTGCGCACTGCGGGGGTGTCACATTTGGAGGCAACACAATTAAGGGGTTAAAGTGCGCATCACGTCATATGACGTGTTGGAAGTTGTTCCAGTCAACTGCGCATCACGTCATATGACGTGTTGGAGTACTACGCAAGATTTAAACGGCCCGCGGATACACGGGGTTCACCACACCTTCATCAGGGCTCTTGTAAACAGACGCCATTTTTTAAAAAAATCATGGGCCAAACTCCCGGGTGTTATTGGCCTTAGTATTGAGTGAGCAACCAAGCCTGACGCACGCAGCATGAGCTAACAGCACTGCTGTTCAGCTTGAGACCACAGCATCACCTAAAAATGCCAAAATATACTTGTTCATGCTATTATGTAGCGATGATATTATTACAGAAGACCCCTGACTGATAAAACTGACCAGGGTTCTGATAATAGCAGGATTGTGGTGATATTTAGCGCTGTGCGCCATGGAGGGAGGAGTAATGCTGTGGGAGGGAGGATAGTGGCGATGTCTTCTAGCTGTGTGTGGCCACCTTTTATTGACTGCACTCATCATACCAGCTTAGTATGTTCGCTATGGTGAACACAAATGTAGATACTTGTATATAACGTGTGTATAGAGGGTATAAACAGCAAGAGAAGGTTGTGAGCCGCCATTTTGGTGAGGGCGGTGGTGTCGTCTGCACGACGCCACCGTGCAGACAACGGTGTTGTTTACTGGTTACCACGATGGTCTTTGGGCACCATACCAGTTTACTTGTACAAGTATGGTGGATAAAACAGGTAGATATTTACATATAATGTGTGTATATAGCATAATAACACCACACAGTATTGTTAGAGGAGAAATATTAGTGCGTCTGGCCTTGAGGGCGGCAGCCATCAGCTGACTGTGTGAGGTCCTACGTCTTTGTGCTTTTACTCACCATACAAGCTTAGATGTACAGTTATGGCGAACAAAACATGTAAATACTTATATATTACGTCTGTATATAAAAGCAAAAGCGGTATGATGGGTGGAGAATGGTGGCAAGTCAGGTGAGGTGAGGGAGGGAGGGAGTGGCAACCAGTGGTGGGCTGCCACTGGCTGCCACTCAGCATACCAACTTAGTGGCTCGTTATGGTGAACACGAATGTAGATACTTATATATAGCGTCTGTATATAGTGAATAAAAGCAAAAAACAGTATTGTGGGAGGAGAATGTGGGTGAGTCAGGTGACTTGAGGGAGGGAGAAAGTAGCAACCAGTGGCGGGCTGCCACTGCCACTCAGCATGCCAACTTAGTGGTTCGTTATGGTGAACACGAATGTAGATACTTATATATATAACGTCTGTATATAGTGAATTATAGCAAAAACAGTATTGTGGGAGGAGAATGTGGGTGAGTCAGATGACTTGAGGGAGGGCGTGAGTGGCTAGCTGGTACACGGCGGTCACTCCTCGTTACTTTTTGACTCATAGTAGCTACTTAGTGGTTTGTTATAGTGAACAAAACATGCAGATACTTATATATAACCTGTGCTTATAGTATAATAACCGACAAAGTATTTGTTCACTGAATGATGAACATAATTGAATCAACAATATGCACACCATATTTTTGAGTACAGCAATGATTCATTCATTTTATTATATAAATATATCAAACTACACACTATTGAATAATATTACAGCAAAAAAACTATGAAAAATCAATCGGAGATATTGAAATAAATAGGTAATTATCTCTTTGTGGCAACTCCGGCCTGACAGCTGGCGAGCAACAGACCGCCTGGGACGCATGCTGAGTGAGCGCCTATTTTTTGCCAGACTTCCCCGCCCTATAGCGGGCAATATATGCCACTTACGATTTTTTTATTATTTTTCCTGTGATCAGTGAACACAAATTAACAGGTTAGGAAGAATTTTTTTTTTTTTTTTTTTTTTTTTTTTTTTCAAAATTACATGCGCCTGTGAGGAAGAAAGGATATTATACCCCTAGCATGTTAAGGGTTAAAGAACACAATAAAGTAGCCATCACAACTGCAAGAAAAATGACAGGTTAGATAACAAGAACTTTTCACACTAGAGATGCTATACTGATGATGATACTTTTCAAAACGCTTGTGCTCTCTAGAGTGGAATACTGCTGCACAATGACAGCCCCTTTCAAAGCTGGAGAAATTGCTGACCTGGAGAGCGTGCAGAGAGACTGCTAGAATCCACTCAGTAAAACATCTAAATTACTGGGACCGACTAAAGAGCCTAAATCTGTACTCCTTTGAATGCAGGCGGGAGAGATACATAATAATTTACACATGGAAAATAATTGAGGGGCTGGTCCCAAACCTGCACACAGAAATAACATCACATGAGACCAGAAGACATGGCAGGATGTGCAGAATACCCCCGTTGAAAAGCAGAGGAGCAACAGGTACTCTGAGAGAGAACTCTATCAACATCAGAGGCCCGAGACTGTTCAACACGCTTCCACTACACATAAGGGGCATAACTGGCAATCCCCTCACATTGTTCAAGAGAGAACTGGATAAGCACCTCCAAAGGATACTTGATCAACCAGGCTGTGACTCATACGTCAGGCTGCGAGCAGCCGCATCTAACAGCCTGGTTGATCAGTCCAGCAACCAGGAGGCCTGGTCGACGACCGGGCCGCGGGGACGCTAAGCCCCGGAACCACCTCAAGGTAACCTCAAGGCAAGGGGGTTCTCTTGAGCCTCTCGATGCATGCCTCTTCGTTCCTGCCCTTCTCGGTGATGTGGGTCTTGTGCAGCTGCATGCTCAGGTTCATCTTATGTTGGCTGCTTTGGTTGCTGGCATACCTGTTTGCACTTGACTTCTGTCATGTAATTCTTAAGTATCCTGGGGCTTTATTCTGATTCGCTCTTGGAGTATGTTGTGACGCTCGATGAGGTTTCTCATGCAAGGGTTTTGGTTTCTGCGGCTTCAGCATCAGCTGCCATCCTGAAGTTGTATACTTTTATTCTCCAGGAAGCAGTTTCCTCGAGAAAATCCGTAGGAGCCATGATGTGGGTTTGAACCTATGTGATGGGTGTTCTCACGCTCACGCTCTAGTGACTAGACCACAACATAGTACAGTATAAGGACTGCAACCTGGAGTTCAGTATAACTCCTTAGACCATGTTATGGTCTAGTTGCTAGAGTGTGCGTGAGTGGGAACACCCACCGCATTGGTTCGAACCCCCATCACGGCTCCTACAGATTTTCTCATTGATGCAGTCATGTTAGTGTGATTACTGTGTGTATTGAAAGAGGAGCATCTGAGGTAGAACATTCTTAGATGATAGAGCCAGAGTGTATGGGGGATTGTGTGAAAATCCTATTCCAGCTTCAGTGGAAGCCTCAGGAAATCCTTGTGTGTTCAGTAGAACTCCAGGCTGCAGTCCTTGTATCATGTCATGGTCTAGTTAATAGCAACTGTGCGTGGGAAAACCCACCACATAGGTTCAAACCCTCATCACGGCTCCTATAGATTTTTCTCATTGATGCAGTCATGTTATTGTGATTACTCTGTGTGAAGCAGTTTCCTTGTTTTTTGCCTCCCGTCTCACGTGTTGGCAAGCTATTTTGGCCCGGTCTCTGGATTTGGCATGGGCCCTGGATCACACTTCAGCTTCGTCTTTTAGTTATTTTCTCTTTCCTGAGGACATTGTACCAGTTTTTTGCCTGCAGCTGCTGTTGGTTGCTGTCCTGTGTCGGATTTGTTGTGTGTCCGTGGTGGTTGGTCTCAACTTTTCCGGCAATTTGATAGAGCCAGAGTTTCGCCTGCTGTTGGTTGAGGTGGGTTCTCTGCGGTGCCAGCAGCTGTTTTCATATGCGCTTCCCTATGCCTTCAGATACCTTCGAATGCCTTCTTTGTCTGATCGGCCATGTATTTGCTCTGCTTGGAAGGCTGGCTCTCCTGGTTCTCGTCAGTTCTTTTGCGGACTGAGAGGGGGGGGGGAGGCTAGCTCAGGTTGCCAGCTCTTGGTCCCATGATTTGTGGGCTTTTCAGATCAAATCTTATAGCCTGTGGTGGAGTTGGTTAGTCCCACCTCCTCCAGGGGGTTTGGGGCTTTTGGGGGATGGTCTCCACTCCTTACCATTGCAGAGTCGTCTTGGAGTGGATCCGAGATGACTCGACCCAAATGAACCCGTCCCTGGACCGAATTCTTTCTTTTCTTTCATCTGCATATTTTACTGTGGTCCCTTCAGTTTTAGTTTGTTTACACAAAACATTGTTTTTGGTTTCTCTGACTTCTGGTTGTCGGGTGGGTGAGCATTATTTTCTTCTTTGATGCTGGGGCTTTTGTTCTTTTGCCCTGGTGGATGTTTTGTTCATTTGCAGCTGGCTCTTTCATTTCTGCCAAAGGATGAGTTGGTTGGTTTCCAGAGTGATCCCTTGGTCATGAACGCTTGGTTAGTTCGGCTGGGGGTGTAACATGCACTTCTAGTGCTGGTTTTGCGCAGCTACCCTCATGCCACCAGCTATGCTTCGACAGACTCTTTGTGGGTTGATCTGATTTCCCTGGGTTCCTTTTTTCTGGGGGGAGCCCCGTCGGCTCCCTGGAGCAATCCAGGCTGATGTGGATATATTAGATTTCTGGTATCAGTCAGTGTGCATGGAGTTCTAGGCTTACTGGGGACCATGAGCCAGAACCTGGCCCCCCCATCCCTCAGAGAGGCACGAGGAGCAATGGCCTATAGAAACACCCGTGTGGTTGGAAGCATTCTATACCTGCCATTGATCGGGTCAGGCACCCAGAAAGTTAAGAGCCCCAAAACAAACCCCCTATTCTGGTGAAAACATTGCTACAAAGAGCTGAACGAGTGGACAAAACTACCCAAATGAAAACAAGCAAACTAGCATGACGTCACCACATTGGCGCACTCCTGTCTGTACAACCCCCCCCCATCCCCGGGAGGGGGAAGGGGGAGACCCAGACCTTCACGCTGGATACCCCACCATTCAGTTCTTGGCTGATGTGATACTGAGAAGGTTGTGTGCATCTGGTTCCAGCAATTGTTTCAGTTCTGTGCCTTATGGTGTGGTGCTGTCTCTATGGTCGGTGTGCAAGTCAGGAGTAATTTCTTCAGTACTCAGGTTGCATGAGCCTAGGGTTTCCTTCCCTAGGTGCCCTGTAAGTACTGCCCTTGGGACTTGGGGCCATCTTCCACAAGTTGTCTTGGGATCTACCCCCGCTCTTTCTTTTGCTACTCGGTGATTGACCGCCCTTGGAGTCAGCTGGGGTTTCTGTGTTTCCCTGTTTGTCTCTCGCAGGGTAAGAGGTAGTTTTTGTCACTGGTTGGGGTGCAGGGTACTGTGCAGCTAGTTATCACTTCACATAGCAGCCGGCTCTGTTCCGCCTGGGTATGTTGTTCTTTTGCGGGGGTTTTCTTTTTCTTTTTGTCTAGCTGCCTGGTGGGGGGGGGGTCTACCACTTGGATGGTCATACTATATTGTTATTTGGTGGTCCTCTGCTGGGGCCCCCTATGTGTGTCCATGTTCCGGGGGCTCAGCTTTAGCAGATTGCTTGGTAGTTTGTGGCACGGGTTAGCAGTACCCTGCCTGGGCTTCCCTTAGCAAAATATGCAACTAAGGGCCCTGGGAAACCCTGCGGGGGCTCTTTGGTCCAATGGATGCAACCCTCCTGATTCCCCCTCTCGCTTCATGCTAGGATTAAGGTTGCTCTGTCCCCCTTGTCTTGGGGTGAAGGTCACTGGTTGTGCCACCGCCATGCTTTTGACCCAGTCGTGTGAGTTTTGGAGTTTGGTTGCTTGTACGTACTCCAGTTCACCAAATCTACTGATGATCATAAGTGGGTGCAGGCTAGGTTCCAGTTGCTGCAAGCGATACAGTAGGTTGGTTGCTTCCCCGGATGCCCCGAGACTGCCCCGCTTTGGTTATAGGGACCCAGACTTGGGGCTTTTAGTCGCATCAGCTTTGGTTCCATCTGCACCCTCTTGTCCTTCCCTTTCTATTGTGCGTCCTGGTCCTTTTCCCTTGCTTCCGGCTCCGAAGTGTCTGAGGGTTTTGGAGTAGGGGCAAGGTTAGTTGGTGTTGAGACTCGGGCAGCTTCAGGGATGTCCTCTTCCGGGGTGGTGGCGGAGGCATTCGAGCCTGGTCCTCCAGCCTGAGCTTCTGGGTCTGACCAATGAGCCCCCCTTCGTTCCTGCTTTTTCGGCGGTTCCTGCCTTTCCTTTAGAGGCGGAGGGTTTGGAGGACGGTTCGGCCCCCGGGTCCTCGGGGTGAGGTTCTGGTGGTGGGGTTGACTTCGGGGCCTTGGGACCCGTTAGACCTCACTTGGGTTTTTGTACCCTCAGAGCAGGGCTTGGTGTTACATGAGTGGGGTTCTCTTATTCTCCCTTCTCGTACGAATTGGATTTGGCGTCTACCCCCTCCCTGGGGTTCGGTTCAGTGATCCCGTGGGTTCTTCGGTTCCGTTTTTCCGTAGGTTTTCGGCCTCCTACCCCATGTGGTGTGGGAGGCCATTGCGGCTTGTCGCCTGCGCAACCTGGATTATGCCTTCGTAATGGATCCGCATTCATTCGTGTATGGATCATCTTGTCCTTACTGGGTTTGTTATGAGGTTCCAGAGTCTTCCTGGTTGACAGATAGCCCTATCTTTTCGTTGGAGGCTTGGTATGCATTCTGTCGGCCCTGCACACTTGAGTGGTGGGAAGCTCGTATGGTGTTGCAGGTTTTCCTGAGGGTCGATTTTGAGCATCTCGGTGTGTGCTTGTTCGCCCCTGCCCTTTCATGGGATGTTGGTGTGGTGCAGCTTCATGTGCAGGTTTTTTCCCTTTCGGCTGCATTGGTCACGGAGGTCTTACGCGCGCATGGCCTGTTGGCTTCGGCCATGTGTTTCTTTTCCCTGCTCGAGCTGTCCTCGGACTGGTTTGAGGAGTATGTGGAGGCGCTTGGGGCTGCCTCTGGGTCTGGTGTGTTGCCCTCTGCGGTGTGTTAGTCGTCTGTATTGTTGAAGCTGTTCGCACCGATCCTGAGGGATGCGGTTTCTGTTTTTTGCTTTCCGTCTTGTGTGTTGGCAGGCAGTGCTCGCTTCTTCTTTGGAATCCACTTGGGCCCTGGCTCTTAGGTTCTCTTTGCCCTTTTGCCTGTTGCTGTTTGCAGAATCTGCGGTTGTGTAGTATCTGCAGGCAGCTTCATCTAGTTGCTATCCTATGTCGGACTTGTTGGTTCTCCAGGGAGGTTCATGATGGGGGGGAGGGCCATCCTGGAGGGGCCATGCCAGGGCTCGAAGTTTCTCCCATCATGGTAGGCTCATGGTACCAGATTTGGTCCCGGCACAGTCTTCAGAACCGTCCGTTTCTAGTCGGTGTGGTGATCGACCTGTGCGCCGCCTTGGTTCTTGTAAGAGACGTCAGCCCTTTCGTGGTTCGTCCCATTGACGGGGCAATGGTGGGGGAGGCTCGCCCTATTTGCTCACATCTGGACTCAAGATTTGTGGGCCTTTTGGGTCGTTTTGTGTGGCCTGCGGTAGCGTTGGGAGGCCCCTCCTCCTTTGAGGAGTTCAGAGTTGGCAGGACAGGCCTCTTCTCCTATGCTCTGTCAAGTCATCTCGGAGAGGGTTCACTTGGGCATGGTCGAAACGACCTTGTCCCCCCCAGGTTAGTTTCCTGCCTCTTTTCGGTTCTGAAGCGAGACTGTGCAGACCTCAGGTTCATTCTGGACTTGTCCCGTCTGTTTAGGGGAAAGGAGGGGGCAGTAAACCCATGGGTTTATTGCCCCTCCTTTTGGATGATTACTCTGTCCTAGATATGTCTTCAGTTGGAGCCGGGAGCTTGGATGGTGCCCCTGGACATCAAGGATGCGTATTGGCATATCCTGGTTCATCCGGGGTTCAGGGACTGGCTTGGTTTTGTTGTGGGGCTTTGGGGGTACCGCTTTCATTGCCTTCCTTTCGGCTTGAATCTGAGGCCTCGCCTTTTTACAAGCCTTACTCGGATCGTGGTGGCCCGTCTGCGTCATTTAGGTGGTTTGGGTTTTGGCCTATTTCGCCAACTGGCTGGTGTGAGCTCCCAGCCGATCCGTGTGTCTGCTCGTCAGGGATTTGGTTCTTTCCTAGCTCGCCGGGTTTGGGTTCCTGGTGAACTGGCGGAAGTTCCATATGGTTCCCTCTCAGGTTCGGTCTTGTGTGGGACACTCAGACCGCTTCCTTGTCTCTTTCTCTGGTGGCTCTGCTTCAGCTGCGTTCCTGCCTTCACCTGTTTTTGAAGGGCTCCCATATCACGCGGCAGTTGCTCGAAGGTTTGTACGGGAGCCTAAACTTTGCCACAATGGTCTACCCAGTGGGATGGGTTTGGCTTCATCGGCTGTTCTGTTTCCTTCATGGACCTCCATTCCGCCTCTCTCGCAACCACTGGGTTCGGCCTTCGGGGGCTTTGCATCAGTTGCTGCGTCACCAGCTTCCTCTTCGGGTTTTTCGGGGTTCAGTGCTGTGGCACCTACCCGCGCCCTCGCTCTATGTGTTCATGGATGCATCTTCTCTTGGCTGGGGCATTGTGACCAGTGCTCACCAGGCCGAATAAGTAGGCTGGGGTGAATAAGTAGGCTCCTTGTCATCCTTGACTGCCATCAGCTCCCCAAGACATAACTGTGACGTGCTTATCTCTGAAGCTAGACACAGATATAATGAAATAATCAATGATGGAGTCAGAGTCTGTCTCCTGTGGATTCCTTCCCATATTAGTCTCCGATTGCATGATAGAACTGATGAGTTGGCCAAAATTTTTGCTCGTAAAGAGGGAATTGATTACCAACTTGGTCTGCCTTTGAGCAGCCTGAGGGCAGTAATATTCCGGGAACATCAACTTAATTTCGGAGACTTAAGGTAAAGTGAAATTCACACCAGTTCCTCCATCTGTCATCATTCTATTATGCAGGAAGTATGGGTCTGGACCACGTCTATGGGTCATCCAATAAGGTTAGCAGACTTTTAGATGTTACCACTGCTAGGCTTAGGCTCGGCTACAAGTACCTCTGGGAGTTTGTAACATCTGCTGATGTAGATTTGACTAAATGTAAACTCTGTCAGCAGAACTATTTGCATACTTTGTGTCATTATATAATGAAATGTGAAAAAATTGCAGAATTTAGAGATAACACCATCAATGGTGTCCAAGAAATGTGTAAGTACTTAAATGAACAAATCCACAAGGGCCGTGACAAGGATTCGAACCTGCGTCCGGGAGCATCCCAGACACTGCCTTAATCGACTGAGCTACGACAGGGACTCGGGTGCAGGGGGGGGGGGTTGTGTAAAAGCCTGGTTTGTGCCTCGGAGAGGCTACGGGATCCAGCAAGTTCAGTAGAACTTCGGTTTCAACCCTTTTAACCCTGTCGTAGCTCAGTCGATTAAGGCAGTGTCTGGGATGCTCCCGGACGCAGGTTCGAATCCTCGTCACGGCCCTTGTGGATTTGTTCATTTGATGCATCACGTTAGTGTGATCTCTGTGTGTGATGTGTAAGTACTTCATTCATAATGATGTGCCGCCCGAAATTGTAGTGAAGTATCCAAAATGTGCTTATTGTAGGTAATGCATGCACATGACTGTAAAGCTGCCGCCCAATTGGGTGGGTGTACAGCAAGACTAGTATTATTTTTTTTTTTTTTTGAGATATATACAAGAGTTGTTACATTCTTGTACAGCCACTAGTACGCGTAGCGTTTCGGGCAGGTCCCTGGAATACGATCCCCTGCCGCGAAGAATCGTTAAGTAACTGTGTGACCCACAATAGATGTAAAGTGCCTTGTATAGTGACTGTTGTGAGCTTCTTGTTGAATAACTTGTGATACAAAAGATTATATAAGATTAAAAGTGTGTAATTACCTAAGTGTAATTACCTAAGTGTAGTTACAGGATGAGAGCTACGCTCGTGGTGTCCCGTCTTCCCAGCACTCTTTGTCATATAACGCTTTGAAACTACTGACGGTCTTGGCCTCCACCACCTTCTCACTTAACTTGTTCCAACCGTCTACCACTCTATTTGCGAAGGTGAATTTTCTTATATTTCTTCGGCATCTGTGTTTAGCTAGTTTAAATCTATGACCTCTTGTTCTTGAAGTTCCAGGTCTCAGGAAGTCTTCCCTGTCGATTTTGTCAATTCCTGTTACTATTTTGTATGTAGTGATCATATCACCTCTTTTTCTTCTGTCTTCTAGTTTTGGCATATTTAATGCTTCTAACCTCTCCTCGTAGCTCTTGCCCTTCAGTTCTGGGAGCCACTTAGTAGCATGTCTTTGCACCTTTTCCAGTTTGTTGATGTGCTTCTTAAGATATGGGCACCACACAACAGCTGCATATTCTAGCTTTGGCCTAACAAAAGTCATGAACAATTTCTTTAGTATATCGCCATCCATGTATTTAAATGCAATTCTGAAGTTAGAAAGCATAGCATAGGCTCCTTGCACAATATTCTTTATGTGGTCCTCAGGTGATAGTTTTCTATCTAGAACCACTCCTAGATCTCTTTCTTTATCAGAATTCTTTAAAGATTTCTCACATAATATATAGGTTGTGTGGGGTCTATGTTCTCCTATTCCACATTCCATAACATGACATTTATTAACATTAAATTCCATTTGCCAAGTGGTGCTCCATATACTTATTTTGTCCAGGTCTTCTTGAAGGGCATGACAGTCATCTAAATTTCTTATCCTTCCTATTATCTTAGCATCATCAGCAAACATGTTCATATAATTCTGTATACCAACTGGTAGATCATTTATGTACACAATAAACATCACTGGTGCAAGAACTGAACCCTGTGGTACTCCACTTGTGACATTTCTCCATTCCGATACATTGCCTCTGATTACTGCCCTCATTTTTCTATCAGTCAGAAAATTTTTCATCCATGATAGAAGCTTACCTGTCACCCGTGTGTGTGTGTGTGTGTGTGTGTGTGTGTGTGTGTGTGTGTGTGTGTGTGTGTGTGTGTGTGTGTGTGTGTGTGTGTGTGCGTGTGTGCGTGCGTACGTGCGTACGTACACATGTACACATGTACACATGTACACATTGTACATGTACATTTATATTTATGTATGAGCATGTGTACATGTACTCACCTAGTTGTGCTTGCGGGGGTTGAGCTCTGGCTCTTTGGTCCCGCCTCTCAACCGTCAATCAACAGGTGTACAGGTTCCTGAGCCTACTGGGCTCTATCATATCTACACTTGAAACTGTGTATGGAGTCAGCCTCCACCACATTGCTTCCTAATGCATTCCATTTGTCAACCACTCTGACACTAAAAAAGTTCTTTCTAATATCTCTGTGGCTCATTTGAGCACTCAGTTTCCACCTGTGTCCCCTAGTGCATGTGCCCCTTGTGTTAAATAGCCTGTCTTTATTAACCCTGTCGATTCCCTTGAGAATCTTGAATGTGGTGATCATGTCCCCCCTAACTCTTCTGTCTTCCAACGAAATGAGGTTCAATTCCCGTAGTCTCTCCTCGTAGCTCATACCTCTCAGCTCGGGTACTAGTCTGGTGGCAAACCTTTGAACCTTTTCCAGTTTAGCCTTATGCTTGACTAGATATGGACTCCATGCTGGAGCCGCATACTCCAGGATTGGTCTGACATATGTGGTATATAATGTTCTGAAAGATTCCTTACACAAGTTTCTAAAGGCCGTTCTTATGTTAGCCAACCTGGCATATGCTGCTGATGTTATCCTCTTGATATGAGCTTCAGGGGACAGGTCTGGCGTGATATCAACCCCCAGGTCTTTCTCTCTCTCTGACTCTTGAAGTATTTCATTTCCCAAGTGATACCTTGTATCTGGTCTCCTGCTTCCTACCCCTATCTTCATTACATTACACTTGCTTGGGTTAAACTCTAACAGCCATTTGTTCGACCATTCCTGCAGCTTGTCCAGGTCTTCTTGAAGCCTCAAGCTGTCCTCCTCTGTCTTAATCCTTCTCATAATTTTGGCGTCGTCAGCAAACATTGAGAGGAATGAGTCTATACCCTCTGGGAGATCATTTACGTATATCAGAAACAGGATAGGTCCAAGTACAGAGCCCTGTGGGACTCCACTGCTGACTTCACGCCATTCTGAGGTCTCACCCCTCACTATAACTCTCTGCTTCCTATTGCTTAGGTACTCCCTTATCCACTGGAGCGCCCTACCAGTTACTCCTGCCTGTTTCTCCAGCTTATGCATCAACCTTTTATGGGGTACTGTGTCAAAGGCTTTCCGACAGTCCAAAAAAATGCAGTCCGCCCATCCTTCTCTTTCTTGCTTAATCTTTGTCACCTGATCGTAGAATTCTATCAAGCCTGTAAGGCAAGATTTACCCTCCCTGAACCCATGTTGATGGGTTGTCACGAAGTCTCTTCTCTCCAGATGTGTTACTAGGTTTTTTCTCACAATCTTCTCCATCACCTTGCATGGTATACAAGTTAAGGACACTGGCCTGTAGTTCAGTGCCTCTTGTCTGTCACCCTTTTTAAATATTGGTACTACATTAGCAGTCTTCCATACTTCTAGTAGGTCTCCCATTTCCAGTGACCTATTATACACTATGGAGAGTGGCAAGCAAAGTGCTCCTGCACACTCTTTCAATACCCATGGTGAGATTCCATCCGGCCCAACAGCTTTTCTCACATCCAGCTCCTATAGGTGCTTCTTGACCTCATCTCTTGTAATTTCGAACCTTTCCAAGGTCACCTGGTTTGCTGCCACCTCTCCTAGCACCGTGACTTCTCCCTGTTCTATTGTAAAGACCTCCTGGAACCTTTTGTTGAGTTCTTCACACACCTCTTTGTCATTCTCTGTGTACCTGTCTGCGCCCACCCTAAGTTTCATCACCTGTTCCTTCACTGTTGTCTTCCTCCTGATGTGACTGTGTAGTAGCTTTGGTTCGGTCTTGGCTTTATTAGCTATATCATTTTCATACATTTTCTCAGCTGCTCTTCTCACACTAACATACTCGTTCCTGGTTCTCTGGTATCTCTCTCAACTTTCTGGTGTTCTGTTATTACGGAAGTTCCTCCATGCCCTTTTGTTCAGCTCCTTTGCTTTCATACATTCCCTATTAAACCACGGATTCTTCCTTTGCTTCTCTGTTTTTACCTGTTGGGCTGGGACAAACTTGCTTACAGCCTCCTGACATTTTTGGGTGACATAGTCCATCATGTCTTGTACGGACTTGGTTCCGAGTTCTGTGTCCCAATGTATATCCCATAGGAATTTATTCGTCTCCTCATAGTTTCCCTTTCGGTACGCCAGCCCTTTGTTTCCCAGTTCTTTTTTGGGGGTGATAATTCCTAGCTCAACCAGGTACTCAAAGGTCAATACACTATGATCACTCATTCCTAAGGGGGCTTCCAACTTAACTTCCCTTACATCCGACTCATTTAGGGTAAATATCAGATCAAGCAAGGCTGGTTCATCCCCTCCTCTCGTTCTTGTCGGTCCCTTGACGTGTTGACTTAGAAAGTTTCTTGTTGCCACATCCAGTAGCTTAGCTCTCCATGTGTCTGGGCCTCCATGTGGGTCTCTGTTCCCCCAATCTATCTTTCCATGGTTGAAGTCTCCCAAGATTAGTAGCCTGGATCCGTTCCTGCTAGTCACAGAAGCTGCTCTCTCTTTTATATTGATGGTGGCCAAGTTGTTTCTATCATATTCCTGTTTGGGTCTTCTGACATTCGGTGGGGGGTTATATATGACTACTACTATAATTTTCTGTCCTCCAGTTGCTATGGTGCCTGATATGTAGTCACTGAAACCTTCACAGTTCTGAATTACCATCTCTTCGAAACTCCAACCTTCTCTTAGTAGCAAATCTACACCACCTCCTCCTCTCCCTTCTCTCTCTTTCCTCACTACATAGTAGCCCTGTGGAAACACTGCATTTGTTATGGTGTTTGTTAGCTTTGTTTCTGTGAGTGCTATTATGTCTGGGTTTTCTTCTAGTGCCCATTCTCCGAGTTCACTTGTTTTATTTGTAATTCCATCTATGTTAGTGTACATTGCCTTGAAGCTCACTTTCTTCAGTTCATTACACATGCTCATACATGTATGTATGAGCATGTGTACATGTATACATAACATCAATAAATGTGTAACTAGGGTCAAAAATTGTTATTTGCTTAGCTAAATGAACTAGAGGGTTCAGTTCCTGAACCGATTATGTGCCTCTATAATCCTTTACACCACTGCCCACGGGATGGGTATGGGGTGCATAATAAAGAAAGAAATTGAATTGTCTGCAGTCTTTGCCAATATGTCTTGGGCTGATATTTGGGCCTGGTGTTTTGGTGACTGAACAGGGTCTTGGTGACCAAGTATCTTGTGATTGTTCCCGATCATGAGCGGCCTTGTGTGGCCTTGGGTCTTGTGTGGTGGCCATTGTCCTCTTCCTCGTCCTGATACCTGTGGTGCTCCCTTCTTCCTGGTAATTGCTCTGTTTTTCTTTTTCCGTGGGTTCCTTCAGGGAGCCACAAAGGAGTTCCCCCCAGAAAACCATCATTGAATGTAATGAAATGCCAATTTCTTGGTGAGCCTCAGTGGCTCCCAGACACCTGCCACCCCCAGGGTGACAGGGTGGTTTATATGGTCATAAGAACTGGTGGTGAAGCAGCTGGCTGACCCAGTCTGACTCCCTCCTTCCCCCAACTGAGAGGGGGAGGAGGGCTGAATGAGTTCTTGCTAGTTTCACAAATTTTGTATCATTTGTTTACATAGTTGAGGGAGTTTTTTGGCTATTTTGAGGCTCCAGTATGGTTTGTAGCCAAGCAGTGCTCTGTTTTTCTTTCGCTGACTTTCTGGTGCCTTCCCTTGGTGGTAGCAGACATGAGTAAATTCAACATAAATTTTTTTATAGTGCCACTGTTCCCTGTGCCTCATTGAGGCGCATACCAATAAGAACTCTGCAATCCAATGGCACCCATTAGTTTGGTATTTTATTAACATAGTAGCTTCAGGGAGCCTCCAAGGCTCACCTAGAAATTAGTGTTTATTACATGTAATGCTGTTTTTTTAATGTACATTTCTGGGGGGAGCCCTGTCGGCTCCCCGGAGCTTACTAGGCTGATATGCTAATGTCAGACTTTGGCATCAGTCATGTGTATGGAGCCCCATAGAGACCAGGGGGACCATCCCTTCCAGGATGTGGGGAACGCTTAGGGCCGTTCCTGGGTCCGGTGCCTTGGGCTTGGCTGCTCGCTCGTCGGCTGCCTTGTTGAAGCTGTTTGCACCGATCTTGCGGGAAGCGGTTTCCCTGTTTTATACTTCCCACCTCGCGTGTCGGTAGGCGGTGCTTGTCTCCTCCCTGGAATCTGCCTGGTCCCTGGCTCTTAGGATGTCTTCTTTTTTGTCCTCCACTTTTTGAGGACTCTGCTGTGGTGCAGTATATACAGGCTGCGTCGGCTACTTGTCGTCCTATGTCTGACTTGTTCTGTTCTGGTGGCTCTGAGGGTCTCGGAGGGGGGGGGGGGAGTTGTGCCAGGGCTCGGGGTTTCGCTCGTTGTGGTAGGTCATTGGTGCCAGGTTCGGGTCCGGCCCCGCCTTCAGTCCTGCCTTCGTCTGGTTGGCGCGATGTTCGCTCAATGCGAGGTTCTGGGTCTCGGAAGGGGTGTCGGCCCTGTCGTGGTTTGCCCCATTTACAGGGCAATGTGGGGGAGGCTGGTGCTGTTCGCTCACGCCTGGTCCCACGATTTGTGTGCATTTCGGGTCATTTCCTTCGGCCTGCTGTGATGTTGGGTGGCCCCTCCTCCTTCGGGGGGTTCGGGCTGGCGGGGCAGGCCTCTTCCCCTGCGTTCGGTCAGGTCATCTTGGAGTGGATGCACTTGGGTGTGGTCGAAACGACGACGTCCCTCAGATGGGCCTCCGGGATTCGGATCCCGGAGGCCTTGCTTCGGCTGCTGTGTCACCGGCTTCCTCTTCGGGTTTTTCGGGGTTCAGTGCCTTGGCGCCTGCCTGAGCCCTCACTCTGTGTGTTCACGGACGCGTCGTCTCTCGGCTGGTTCTTTGTGACTAGTGCTCACCAGGCCAGCCAGGGGCGATGGGGTCCGTCCGTCCTGTCGGGCCCACAGCACGGTGCGGGAGTTCGCAGCGGTGTGGTTTGTGCTGCAGAGGGTTCGGGTCGCCCTCGAATCGAAGATCTGGCTCCATTCGGACTGCTCTCCGGTGGTTCATTGCCTGAACCAGGAGAAGTTCGATGTGGTCCTTGGCTCTTTGGCACTGGTCACTTCGGATGACTCGCCTGCTGAGTTCTCGGGGTTTAGCTCTCCTGGCTGTTCACGTGTGGGGAGTGTCCAACATCCTGCCGACGGCCTGTCTTGTTTCGTTTCCCTTTCCACGCAATGGACGGTTGACGCCGACTCCTTCTTTTGGTTTTGCCGGACGATCGGGCACCGTGAGTTGGAGACTTACCTGGGGAGAGTCGTTCTTGTGGCCCCGTGGTGGCTGGCCCAGCAGTGGTTTCAGGCGCTGCTTGCTCGATGTCCAAACCCGGAGGTTTTCTCGCGGCTCCGCCTTTTCCAGCAGATCCAACCGGAGCGTCACGTGGATGGTTCCATCTTCTCCAGTCTTCGCGTATGGTCTTTTTGACTCGGTTTTATCATGATCTTTATGGTGATCAGGTGGCTTCCTTGTAAGTGTCCCACCTGCGGGCTTCATCTCTGCGACAGTATGAAGTTTCCTGGCGGTCCTTCCAGTTCTTTTTTTGTCTTCGTCCTGGTCGTTGGACAGAGTGCGCTCTATTTTTCTCCTTGGTTTGTTGTGACCCCTTCGGTTCAGGATTGTTCCTCCAAGGCTCTCTTCCTGTTGGCATTGGCCTCTGAGAGTCGGGTCGGGGAGCTTCATGCTCTCCTCCGGCCCAGGGGTTTCTGCTCTTTCGGTCTTCATGATGGTTTTGTTCATCTGCAGCCGTCTCCTTTTTTGTTAAAGAATGAGACTGCTGCTTTCCGGGGGGGTCCCTGGGTTGTTGGTGCTTGGTTGGTTAGGCCCGGGGTGCATCCTGTTTGTGTCCGGTTGCGGCCCTTCGCCGTTATTTGCGCATCACGGCTTCTATGTTCTGGGAAGCGCTTTGGGTTGATTCGGTTTCCCCTCTTCCCTGTTCATGGGTGCGGGTCTTTCAGATCGTCCGCAGAGTTATTATGGCTAGCCAGCCTGCGGTCTATCTCTGTGCCCATGACGTTCGTAAGTTCACTGCTCTTGCTACCGTCTTTGGCAACATGTCCTGGGCTGACATTCGGGCACGGGGCTTTTGGCGGTCGAACAGGGTCCTTTCTGCTCATTACCTCATGAACGTTCCGGTGCCCAATCGGGCCTGTTTCACTTTGGGATGGCGGTTGCAGCCAGTTGTCTCGACTTCGAGTTGAGGAGTGAGCAGCGACCGCCTCCCGGGTAAGTCCCTCCTGTTTTCCTCTTCGGGTAGTTAACTCTGAGGAGCTGACGGGGCTCCCCCCAGGAAACCAGCATTGAATGTGATGAAACGCCATTTTCTGGGTGTGACCTGGAGGCTCACCGGCATCCCTCCCTCCCTCCCTCCCTCTGGTCAGCAGTTTTTCGTGTGTTTTGACATCCACCCTCAAAACTGTCGGGTGGATAGCCGGCATGGGTGGCCTGAGGCTTCCCCTTCCCCCTCCCCGGGAGGGGGGGAGCTGCGCAGACAGCAGCGTGGCGGCGTGTGACGTCATGCTCGTTTGCTCGTTTATTTTTAGGGGAGTTCTATCCACTTGTTCGGTGTTTGGTAGCAATATTTTCACCAGAATAGGGGATTTGTTTTGGGATGCTTACCTTTCTGGGTGCCAGACCCAGTTGATGGCAGACACAGAATGCTTCCAATCACACGGGGGTTTCTATAGGCTATTGCTCCCTTTGCCTCTCTGAGGGCAACCCGTTCCCGCACTTTCTTACAGTCAATATTGACTTATTTAATACATGCATATGTGACATACTAAACATACTAGTTTACCTTGAAAAGCTTCATAGAAAACACCGACCTTACCTAACCTTCTTAGTATGTTAAGATAAGCATCTTATTGCTTCGTAATTACAATTATTACTTAACCTATACCTATAATAGGTATAATAGGTATAATTATATTATATATAATATACCTGTAATAGGTTAAGTAATAATTATAATAAGTAATTAAGTAATAATAATAAGAAAACACCGACCTTACCTAACCTTCTTAGTATGTTAAGATAAGCATCTTATTGCTTCGTATTGGTTAAGTAAGTAATAATAATAAGAAAACACCGACCTTACCTAACCTTCTTAGTATGTTAAGATAAGCATCTTATTGCTTCGTAATTACAATTATTACTTAACCTATACCTATAATAGGTATAATAGGTATAATTATATTATATATAATATACCTGTAATAGGTTAAGTAATAATTGTAATTACGAAGCAATAAGATGCTTATCTTAACATACTAAGAAGGTTAGGTAAGGTCGGTGTTTTCTATGAAGCTTTTCAAGGTAAACTAATATGTTTAGTATGTCACATATGCACGTATTTAGTAAGTCAATATTGACTATACAAAAGTGCGAGAACGGGTTGCTGAGGGGGCCAGGCTCTGGCTTGTGGTCCCCGGTAGGCCCACAGAACTCCATACACATGACTGATGCCAAAGTCTGACATTAGCATATCAGTCTAGAGCAGCCTCTGGCTCACACCCAGAAAACGGCATTTCATTACATTCAACGCTGATTTTTTTACTTATTCTAGGAAGAAGCCATTGAACCATCTGATAAGAACCTTTTTCCTGCATATGACTGGCTGATTGGTAACCATTCAGATGAATTAACTCCATGGATTCCTGTCATTGCTGCTAAATCCAAATATACAACTCGTTTCTTTGTAATCCCATGTTGTGCCCACGACTTTGACTGCAAGTACCGAAGAAAGTATACAGGTAGAAGCCAGTACTCAGACTATCTTGAATATGTCAAAGAAGTGGGCAGTGTTTGTGGCTTTGAAGTATGGCAAGACAAGCTGAGAATTCCTTCGACCAAGAGAGTTTGTCTGATTGGACAGGAGAGAACATACAGTGCACTGGAGACCCCTCAGATGAACCAAAAGATTGACCAGTTTATTAGAAAAAGAAGCACTAAAAGTATAGAGAGTCAGACACGTGATGGTAGTTGTGAGAACCTTGGCAGTAACACACACAAAGCAGGGAACCATATTCTCTGGACAGAAAATTTTAAAGCTCGGGAAGCTGTGCAAGCTGTGCGTAATTGTACGCAGCTTGAGAAGACAATCAAAGATGATCTTGTGTCAACTGTAGCCAGAATGCTCATGGAAAAAAAACACATACTAGAGGTAATGATTCTAAAAGCTACAACTGTTTATTATTTGGTATCAGTGGTAGAAATACCTAATGGTTTTGTCATGTTTATTTCTTCATTTTACTTTCTCAACTTTACCATTTAATATCTTAAGCATGCCTTACTCTATTATCTTTAAAATACTAAAATTTAAGCCACAAAAGTGGCTGCTTGGAAACTTGCATGTGAGGTCATGCACCACATTGGGAGGTAAAATAGTGCTGTGTTCTGGTTATGTGTAGGTCATCGCCCTGCTACTGCTGCCTTCGTAATAGTGGCATTGACTGCACTACCAATGTAGTCATCTTGTTTGCCAGTGCTTGTTCTTCACTGATTGTCTCTCAAACACAGTTTGCTCTCCTCAATGTTCTTGAAGTCCCAGCTTGAATTACGAAGTATGTTCATTAAAGTGCTAGCGCTGGGGACTATTTTTTCCCAGTCTCACATTGCTATTAATGGCAGTGATCTCAGAAACTGCCATGAGGATATCCAAGATATTTTAGAGGCCAAGGGACACTTGGTACTCCAGATGGACATATTCACTCTTCATCCCTGTGATAAACATGCACAGTCTGTCCAGATACCAAAAGTAACTTTTGACCCTCGCTCCCTCCCCACATTTGTTATACATCATGGTATCAAATGTTCAATGCAAGAATATATCCCCTCTCCCCACCAGTGCAATCAGTGCTGAAAGATTTTCTATGGCTCTGCCACTTGTCATATCGAGGTCTTCCTTTGACCCTCGAGTGGCAATTATGGACATGTGATGGATTCTTGCAAATCTCTCCTTGATCGATGCATTAATTGTAGTGAAACCCATCATGTGTTTTTCTGGACCTGTGTACACTGCAAGATGGAAACACTGCATCCTCTCCCTCAAGCATAATAACATCATTCCCTTCTCAAAGGACAACTGTGGTACCTGGATCTCTTCCAAGATGTGATGCTTTGCATGCTCTGACCGTTTTGACTCTCAGGCCTGCTGACCTTATTGTCCCCACCTCTGGAACAGATTGTTTACAGGTTATTGTTAGTTATACCTGTACGACTGCTCCTTGTGTCCCATCACACTCAGAAACCATGTCCCTCCTGACCCCTTTCCCTAGGTCTGTGTACCTTACTCGTAACTGTTCCCTGTCTGCCTTTTTGTGCTTGGTCCCATTTTCTGCAACCTTATCTTTGGATACTTTGGATGCCCTTACAAACCCCATCTGGTGCTCTTATCTGCCTCTTGTTCATTCTAGTCACCATGATTGTTATCATGCCTCTGCATCCCAGCTGGATCTACCAGTCATCTCCAGCTGAAACAATTACTGATTTCACATAATACATAGCTTCCACCATCTCTCTCTTCAACATACTTCAGTCATCTTGTTATAAACCTAAACTGGATGCTTTCACCCCCACTTTTTCCCTAGAAAGATGATCTTGATCTCTGCTGTTGCTTTTCCGCATGCTGCTACCCTGGAATCTAATGTCCTTGGTTTGACGTATGGCGATGCTACCATATCTGAGCCCACTAATGTTTCCGAGCTTGAGCAATGCCATTCCTCTGAATGGAATGCCTCTGCCTTTTCCCTCACCAGCTTCTGACTGCATTTTGACCCCTTCTTTCTTACCTGTTCTAAGGTATTCTTCAATGCTGTGCAGTACTTGCTTAGCCTATGCCTCTGGATTCAGATCTGACTTATCCCAACTACAGCTACTAATTGTTTTTCTTACCATTCTTGCTAAGTGCTTCTTCCTCTATGTTTTCTGACAATGCTTTTAAGCAAATTTTTATAGGGTGTGCTTTTAACTCTTAAATTGGGGTTTTTGTCTCATGCATTGAGTTTAGTTTTTTTGTTGTCGCAGTTGCTGGACCACTATGATATGGCATTAGATGCTATGGAAGACAAACATAACGCGGATGTAATTTACACAGATTTCGCAAAAGCTTTTGATAAATGTGACCATGGTGTTATTGCACATAAAATGCGTTCAAAAGGAATTACCGGAAAAATAGGCAGATGGATCTACAATTTCCTGACCAACAGAACCCAATGTGTAATAGTCAACAAAATAAAATCCAGCCCATCAACAATGAAGAGCTCAGTCCCCCAGGGTACTGTGCTTGCTCCAGTACTTTTTCTCATCCTCATTTCGGACATAGACAAGAACACAACCTATAGCACTGTATCATCCTTTGCAGATGACACTAGGATCTTCATGAGAGTAGGCAACATAGAGGACACGGCGAACCTCCAATCAGATGTAGATCAGGTCTTTCTCTGGGCTACAGAAAATAATATAGTGTTTAATGAAGATAAGTTCCAGCTCATGCGCTATGGAAAAAATGAAAATATAAAAACGGAAACCACGTACAAAACTCAGGCAAATCATAACATAGAACGAAAAGGCAATGTAAAGGATCTGGGTGTACTCATGTCGGAAGACCTTACCTTTAAAGAACACAATAAAGTAGCCGTCACAACTGCAAGAAAAATGACAGGTTGGATAACAAGAACTTTTCACACTAGAGATGCTATACCGATGATGATACTTTTCAAAACGCTTGTGCTCTCTAGAGTGGAGTACTGCTGCACAATGACAGCACCTTTCAAAGCTGGAGAAATTACTGACCTGGAGAGCGTGCAGAGATCCTTTACTGCTAGAATCCACTCAGTAAAACATCTAAACTATTGGGACCGACTAAAGAGCCTAAAACTGTACTCCCTTGAGCGCAGGCGGGAGAGGTACATAATAATTTACACTTGGAAAATATTAGAGGGGCTGGTCCCAAACCTGCACACAGAAATAACATCACATGAGACCAGAAGACATGGCAGGATGTGCAGAATACCCCCGTTGAAAAGCGGAGGTGCAACTGGTACTCTGAGAGAGAACTCTATCAACATCAGAGGTCCGAGACTGTTCAACACGCTTCCACTACACATAAGGGGCATAACTGGCCGACCCCTCACAGTGTTCAAGAGAGAACTGGATAAGCATCTCCAAAGGATACCTGATCAACCAGGCTGTGACTCGTATGTCAGGCTGCGAGCAGCCGCGTCCAACAGCCTGGTTGATCAGTCCGGCAACCAGGAGGCCTGGTCGACGACCGGGCCGCGGGGACGCTAAGCCCCGGAAGCACCTCAAGGTAACCTCAAGGTAAGGTAGTTATTTTGTCCTTGTTTTTATACAAATGATGTAAATAATGTATGGTTATAATACATCTATGTAGATGTAATGGAGTTAATCTAGACCCAAGAAAAAAAAAATTTCTGTGGGGAGCCCCTCCAGCTCCCCGGAGCTATCCAGGCTGATATGTATATCCCTAGACTTTAGCATCAGTCAGTGTGAATGGAGTTCTAGGCCTACCGGGGACCCCGGCCAGAACCTGGCCCTCTCAGGAAGGCACGAGGAGCAATGGCCTATAGAAGTGCACATGTGATTTGGAGCATTCTGTATCTGCCATCAACCGGGACAGGCACCCAGGAAGGTAAGCGCTCCAAAACAAACCCCTATTCTGGTTCAAACAACAAAAATAGCCAAAACAAGTGGACAGAACTCCCCAAATAAAAACTAGCAATCAAGCATGACGTCACACGAGCCATGCCGCTTGTCTGCGCAGCTTCTGCCCCCCCCCTTCCTGGGAGGGGAAAGGGGGAGCGCTAGACCCCCTGCACCGGCGATCCAACCACTAGTTCTTAGGCTGATGTGCTTGTGGCACGGTCTGCTGGTCTGATTCTCTTGTTGTGCTGTGCCTGGTGTTCAATACTGCTCTTACGGTGGCGTGCGAGCTGTGCGTAATATTCACAGGTACTCGAGCTGCATGTGCTTAGGGTCACCTTCCCTGAGTGCCCTGTAAGTACTGCCCTTGGGGCTTGGAGTTATCTTCCACAAGTCGCCTTGGGGTCTACCTCTGGGGTATTTTGCTGCTTGGTGATTGACCGCCCCGAGTGTTGGGATGTTTTCCTCCCTTGTTTACCTTGGGGTAAATGGTAGTTTTTACACTGGTGGGGCACAGGGTACTGCACAGCTAGTTTTCACCTATTACAGAGGCCAGCTCTGTTCCTCCTGGGTATGTTGTCCTCTTGCGGGGTTTTTCTTTTACTTTTTGTTTTGGCCTGGTAGGGGGAGTCTGCCTTATGTCCCTTGCTCCTATTTAGCTAGGGTGTTGACCTCCTGTGTTCAGTGGTACCCCCTGCTTCGCCCCTGTGAATGGATACATTCCGGAGGTTCAGCTTTAGCACTTTGTCTGGTAGACTTGGGCGCTGGTTAGCAGTGCTCTGCCTGGGCTTACCCTTAGCAATACCAGTCTAGGGGACCCTGGGAATTCCCACGGAGGTGCACGGGTCCAATGAATGCGACCCCTGGGTCTCCTCTTGCCTTGTGCGAGTTTGAGGGTTGCTCTGTCCCCTTGTCTGAGGGCGACGCTCATTGTTTTTCCCTCCCTCATGCTGCCTGTTAGGTCGGTGACACCTTCGACCCTGAGTCCTATGAGCACTGTTGCTTGTTGGTGACTTAATTCACCCAATCTGATGATGAGGATATTTGGGTGCAGGCAGCTCAGGCGCTGCATGATAGGTTTCATGCACAGTCCCCGACTGTGAGGCTGTCAAGGTCGATGCCTTTCAGCTGGACTGATCGAGGTGGGGCTTCCTGTACCTCTTCCTCCCCCAGTTCTGCTATTGCTCCAGGTCCTGGCTCACTTGGAGATTTACCAGGGAAGTGTAGTCCTTCTGGCTCTGTGGTGGCTGGCCCAGCCTTGGTTTCAGGCCCTGCTTACTCGGTGTCCAAACTCGGAAGTTTTCCTCGTTTTTCCGCCTCTTTCAGCAGATCGGCTCTGTGCGTGATGAGACTGGTTCGGTCTTCTCCTCAAGTCTTCGTGTCTGGAGTTTTTGACTCTAGTCTATCACCATCTCTATGGTGATCAGGTTGCTTCTTTGATGGTGTCCCACCTGCGGGCTTTGTCTCGGCGGCAGTATGAAGTTTCCTGGCAGTTCTTCCAGTTCTTTTTGTCGCGTTTGTTTTGTTCTTTCTCTTATGGCTGTTTCAGGACCGTCATCTTATGCCAAATACTGTCGCCTCATATCGTACAGCGCTGGCGGAGCTGCTACAGCTTGCTTTCAGAATAGATGTTACTTCTGCACCGTTTCGCAAGCTGTCTTGGGTGTTGTTTCACCTCCGACCTGCTCATGCGCCGCCTGAGCAGTCCTGGTCCTTCGACAGGATGCTCTTGTATTTGTCTTCTCGTTTTGTTGTGGCTCCTTCGGTTCAGAATTGTTTTTCTATGGCTCTTTTCTTGTTGGCATTGGTCTATGGGGTTAGGTCAGAGAGCTTCATGCTCTCCCCCGGCGCAGGGGTTTTTGCTCTTTTGGTCGTGGTGATAGGTTTGTTCATTTGCAGCCGTCTGATTCTTTTCTGGCGAAGAATGACACGGCTGCTTTCCGCAGGGGCTCCTGGGTTGTTGATGCTTTGTTGGTCAGGCCAGGGGTTCATTATGTGTTGGGTCCAGTTGCGGTGCTCTGTCGTTATTTGCGCGCCACGTCCTCGGTAGCCGGAGATGTGCTTTGGGCTGATCCGGTTTTCCTTCTTCCCTGTTCCCGGATTCAGGGCTCTCAGGCTCTCCGCAGGGTTATTCGGTCCAGCCAGCCTGCGGTCTATCCGTGTCCCCATGACGTTTGCAAGTTTGTTGCACTTCCTGTTATCTTCGGTAACATGTCTTGGGCACAGGGATTTTGGCAGTCGATCAGGGTCCTGGTTGCACGCTACCTCGTAAATGTTCCTGGGGCCTAGTCGGGCCTGTGTCGCTTTGGGTCAGTGGTTACAGCCAGTTGTCTCGACTTAAGAGTTGAGATGTGAGCACCGACCACCTCCTGGGTAAGTTCCTCTCATTTTTGTCTTTGGTGAAGTAGCTCTGGGGAGCTGGAGGGGCTCCCCCCAGAAAACCAACATTGAATGTAACGAAATGAGGCTCGGTGAGTCCCGGAGGCTCTCTGATAACCCCCCTCCCCTCCTCCCTGTTGGCAGTTTTAGTGTTTTTGACATCCTGCCTAAGAACTAGTAGTTGGATCGCCGACGTGGTGGGTCTGGGGCTCCTCTTCCCTCTCCTGGTGATGGGGAAGCTGCGCATCAAGCGGCACGGCTTGTGTGAAGTCGAGCTTGATTACTCGTTTTCATTTGGGGAGTTCTGCCCACTTGTTTGGCTATTTTCGTCGTTTTAATCAGAATAGGAGGTTTGTTTTGGGGCGCTTACCTTTCTGGGTGCCTGTCCCAGTCGATGGCAGATATAGAGTGCTCCAAATCACATGTGCATTTCTATCTGTTATTGCTCCTCATGCCTCTATGAGGGGGGTCAGGTTCTGGCTCATGGTCCTCGGTAGGCCTAGAACTCCATCCACCCATCCAGAGGGGAGTGGGGAAACCCTGCAAAAGCAGCTCAACAGACATAGTGAGAGTAGCACCACCCCCATTCACCACCCAATAGATGTCCTACATGCCCCAACCCCTGGTGCCCAAGGTGCCCACCTAGGGCATCCTAGGGCACCCTCCCCCACTCCTCCCCTTCCCCACCCACTAAGCCCTCCCTAATCCCCCATGCCCTCCCTTCTCCCCCAACCCCAAGCCCTCCATTCTCCCCCACCCCCTAAGCCCTCCAGTATCCCCCATCCCCCTGAGCCCTCCCGTCTCCCCCACTCCCCTAAGCCCTCCCTTCTTCCTCACCATTCCCTTTCCCCCAACCTCCCCCTCCAAGCCCTCCTTCCTCTTCTGCCCCCCAATCCCCCCAATCCCCTCCTCCTCCCATACCCCCCAAGCCTCCCCCTCTCACCCCCGTCAAGCCACCCCCTTCTCACCCCCCCCCCCAAAGCCTCCCCACCCCCCAAAACCCTCTTTTCTTCCCCTGCCATCCCCCAAAAGCCCTCCCTCCTACAGCACCCTCCCTGTACCAAATCCGGCCAGCCCCCGCACACCCCAGATCCCCCTTCATAAGCCCTCCCATCCCGGTCCCTTACTATTTCCCTACTTTAGGAAATCAATAGGATTTGAGAAAGGACAGAAGAGAGTCAGTTTCAGGGTGATGTACTCAAACATAGATGGGATCACAAGCAAGGCAAGTGAACTAAGGGAAAGAGCAAAAGAAGTGTACTCAGATGTAATCAGACTCAAAGAAACAAAACTCTCAGGAATCATAATGAATGCAGGGTTTCCCCAGGACTACACTGTAATAAGTAAAGAGAGGGAAGGAAGGGGAGGAGGTGGAGTGGCCCTCCTAATGAGAAAGGAATGGAGTTTCAAGGAGATGGTTATCCCGGGCTGCGAGGGATTCAGAGACTACATAACAGGCACCATGACAATGGGAGGACCAAAAGTAGTAGTAGCAGTGATATACAACCCTCCACCAAATGACATAAGATCCAGGCAAGAGTATGACAACAACAACATGGCAGTTAACACTATAATTGAAAGGGCTGCCTCTGCTGCCTGTAGGAATAGATCCCATCATGGGGGATTTCAATCACGGAAGGATAGACTGGGAGAACAAGGAACCGCATGGAGGTGAGGATATATGGAGAACCAAACTAATGGAGGTGGCGACAAGAAACTTTTTAAGCCAGCATGTCAGGGAACCCACAAGGATGAGAGGAAAAGCAAGACTCGACCTAGGCTTCACTCGGAAGGACTCCGACATAAGGGAAATCGGTTTTGAGGTCCCGGTAGGAATGAGCAACTACAGTGTACTGGTGTTTAAGTATCTGATTGAAGAAGGGTTATTGAACTCAAGGAGGGGTACTGAAAACAAAAGGCTGGCATTCTGAAAGGGAAAGTACGGGGAGATAAGAAAATTCCTAACAGATATGACATGGGAAATAGAACACTACACTACACACAGAAATCACAATTGCATGATGCATCAAATGAACAAATCCACAAGGGCCGTGACGAGGATTCGAACCTGCGTCCGAGAGCATCTCAAACGCTGCCTTAATCGACTGAGCTACGACATAGTCAAAAGGAGTTGAATGGCCCTTGTGGATTTGCTCATTTGTTGCATCAGATGCATCTGATGATGAAACTCGCAGATGGGACACCATCAACGAAGTCACTTGATCACTTTAGAGATGGTGATACACCCGCGTCAAAAGACCAGACGCGAAGAGCCGAGAAGAAGGCCGAACCAGCCATGTACAGGACCGGTCCAACCTGCTGAAAGAGGCCCAGCTGTGGGAAATGCCCTGGGTTTGGACAAGAATCAAGCAATGTCTGAAAACAAAGCTGGGCCGGCCACCAAGGGGCCATGAGGACTACTCTCCTTGGGAAGTACTCCAACCGAGCCAGAACCCGAAGCAACAGCTGGACAGGGGGAAGAGGTACAGGTAACTCCACCTCAACCAGTCCTGTCGAAAGGCATCCACTGCGAATGCCTCGCAGGCGGGGAAGGGCGCCACATAGAATAGGAGATGCTGAGACTACGCCGATGCGAAGATATTCATGTCCTTGAGTCCGTATGTTCGGCAGAGCCAACGAAACGAGTTGGTGACAACCGGCTAATCCGTGAACAGAGGAATGAACTGAGACAGGCCGTCTGCCAGGACGTTGGACACTCCCCGAACATGAACCGTACGGAAAGCCAAACCCCGAGAATCTAGCAGATGAGCCACTAGAAGGAACCAACCCCAAAGAGGCAAGGGCCGAAGAGAACCATCCGTGGTCCCAGCAATAAACCACCTGAGAACAGTTCGAATGGAACCAGACGGTAGAGCCCCGAGTGACCCGAACCCTCCGAAGCGCAAACCAGACAGCCGCAAACTCCTGAACCTTGCTGCGAGCCCGACGGAAGGATGGACCCCACCGTCCCCGACCAGCCTGGTGAGCACCGATCAAAAAGTCCCAGCTGAGAGATGACCCATCTGCGAACACATTGAGTGAAGGCTCGGGGACGCGCGAAGGCACGGAACACCGAAAACCACAAAGAGGAAGCCGGCGACGCAGCACCAATACTTGGTCCCCGGAGGACAAACCCAATGATCGCGAGAGAGGCTGAAGGGGCGTCCCTGAAGGAACCAAAACAGACACCGGAGCCAAACCTGACCCAGTGGGTAGACCAGCACAGCGAAGTTCAGACTCCCTCACAACTGCTCGAGCAACCACCGAATGACCCGGGACTCCCTCGGAAACAACCAAAGGTGGGACCGCAGCCGCAGCAATGCCTCTGAAGGGAGAGACAGGGAAGCGGTCCAAGAGTCCTAAACAAGACCCAGCCAGGTCCGAACCCAGGACGGAACAAGACGGAATGTCCTCCAGTTCACCAGGTGCTCAAACATGGAAAGAACCAAATCCCTGGCGAGTAGACAAGCGGACCGACTGGGAGCCCACAAAAGCCAGTCGTCGAAGTAGGCCAGAAAACCGAATCCCGAGCAGACGAAGACAGGTCACCAAGATCCGGTAAAGATGCAGAAATACACTAAGTGCCAATTACAAACTAGGGAAGGCAACAAAAGTGGCAAGCCTGAAGCTCCACCCCCAATTGTGCCAGTCCCAGAACGCTGGAGAGGAACGTGCCAAGAAGGGACCCGGAGGTCCAGGGACACCATCCAGGCACCCAGCCCCAACAGAAGCTGGACCGGAGACAACAGTCATCCGAAGAGGGGCAAAGAATCCAGGGAGCAGACTGAACAAGTCCAGAAGAACCGCAGATCTGCAAAACCCCGTGTCTGCATTGGAACAGGTGGGAACCCTGGAAGGATGGGGGGGATTGACCACTTCCAAACGCACCCACACCAAGATGACACGACGAAGCACAGGGGAAGAAGCCCACCCTGCCAGCCCTGAACCCCCCAAAGGAAGAGGAGCCGCCCAACGCCAACCAAAAAATGCCCAGGAACTGCGGGACCAAGCGAGAGCCAACAGAGCAGGCTGGCCCCCCCTCAGCGCTCCAGCAACAGCGAAGGGAACGAAGCCCCTTCCGAAAGAAAATGTATATATATACGCACACACACACACATATATATATGTCGTACCTAGTAGCCAGAACGCACTTCTCAGCCTACTATGCAAGGCCCGATTTGCCTAATAAGCCAAGTTTCCCTGAATAAATATATTTTCTCTATTTTTTTTCTTATGAAATAATAAAGCTACCCATTTCATTATATATGAGATCAATTTTTTTTTATTGGAGTTAAAATTAACGTAGATATATGACCAAACCTAACCAACCCTACCTAACCTAACCTAACCTATCTTTATAGGTTAGGTTAGGTTAGGTATCAGAAAAAGTTAGGTTAGGTTAGGTTAGGTAGGTTAGGTAGTCGAAAAACAATTAATTCATGAAAACTTGGCTTATTAGGCAAATCGGGCCTTGCATAGTAGGCTGAGAAGTGAGTTCTGGCTACTAGGTACGACATATATATATATATATATATATATATATATATATATATATATATATATATATATATATATATATATATATATATATATATATATATATATATATATATATATACACACACACAAAATGTATAAATACATACATACATACATACATACACGTGAAAATAAAAATAAAGAAAGAAAAGAAAAAGACAAGCCACCGACCGGTGGGCAGAGAGCACTGCGCCGGCCAGATGAAGAAGGCACCAAGAGAGCACAAAAACTGCACCAAAAGGCCCACCTTGACAACAAAAACCCAAAGCCCTGGCATGACCACAACACGTACCTAGACCCAAAAAGACCAGCCTGCAAGCCAGGAAGACCCGGGAACCCCAGGAGGCAGAACCGGGTCACACACGAGGTAACTATAATCCCTCTGAACCCACAATGGGGGACCAAGAGGAAGAAACCTTCAGAATGAAACCAAAGAACCCAAAGGAACCCGGAATTGAACCCGGGGGAGCCCAAACCACCGCATTTGCCATTGGAAAGACACCACAGAAAAAGCACAGCACCCAGACAGAATCCCCAGGGAAACAGCCAAAACAGACCGAAAACCGAGGGACCCAAGGTGTTAGAGCAAGCATAAACAGACAATGACACTGAGCCCAAACTCCAGGCCCAGACCCAAACAGACAGAAAACGCAAAAACCGGTGTAAAAACCAACACCTAAGCGTTCCCAGAGGAACAGAAGATGGGCAGAACACCCCAGAAAAAGCAAAGAAATGGCAACAGGAGGATAAAACTCACCCAAAACGCAAGCTCGCACACTCAGGCACAGGTAAACAAACCACAGTGCTGCCCCGGTGGCCAAGCGGCGAAGTAACCCACAGAAAGAAAATGGCCACCAGAACAAGAAGCTGTGACCGACGCAATAGATCCAAAAACATTCCAGCAAATGTGGAAAGTAAGCAGACGAGAGGGATGAAAAACCCGGCCCAGAAGCAGAAAACCCAGGCAAGGGCAAACAGCCCCAGAACTGCTAACGGGCATTCCCCACAGCCCCGGGAACCCGCAACAGAAGGCCCCGGGGCAAAGCCGTCCTCCACGCCCTCTGCCCTTAAAGAAAAAGGAGAGTCCAGAGGAATGGCAGCAAAGAAAGGGCCGCTGGTAAGACACAGAAGGCTCGGCAGGAGCAACAGGCTCGAAAACCTCCGTCCCCAATCCGAACAGGGCAGTCCCCGAAACCACCCGAGTCTCGGCACCAACTAAACCCTGCCCAACCCTGAAATTTGCAGACGGTCAGGAGCCGGGAACAGGGAGGGGAAAGGGGCAAACAACACCTAACCAAAACGGGGCGGCTCCAGGGCATCCGGGTAGGAAACCAACTTAGCACGTTGCAGCAACCTAAACCGAGCAGGCAACGTGGATGCTGCCTAGACTCTGAACAGTAAGGACATCAGAAGAGAACTGGAGAACAAGCAGAGAACACATCTCGCAAGACTCCGGGTTAAGGTGTCAGTGACCCAACAGGCAGCATGACGGAGGTAAAAGAGGCGACTGTCACCCTGAAACAAGGGTGACAGCAACCAACGAACCCGCACAAGACGGATTGGAACCCGGAAGACACATCCACTGGTCCACCGAGCCACGACAGGGTTTTCCAGGGCCCATAGGCTGACTGCTATGGGAAGCCCGGGCAAGGTGTTGCTAACCGGTTAACACCAAAAGCTAACAAGGAGTAGATGCTAACAATGAAAACCCCTGCGACGTGTACAATCACGTGGTGGCCTAGCAGAGGGCCACCAAACACTACCAGTGGAACTATAGCCACACTAGGCAGACCCCCACCAGGCAAATGAAAATAAAAACAAGAGAAAATCCCGCAAAAGTACGCTTTCCCCAGAGGCAACAGGAACAGGTCCCCGCATAGGTAGCAGGTCGTGCAACACCTTGATGCCCTAACCAGTACAATACCTGTCCCTACCCAACGCCAAACAATGGCCCCAAGCCCCAGCTGGCCCCAAAAGCGAGGTAAATGCCGAGCATCAAGAATCTCTACGGGAATGGTTCCGGAACATCGCAGGAAAGATAACCCTGTCTCGCAGGGACAGTACTCACAGGGTGGTTAATGAAGGAAGCCCCTAAGCGCATGCAGCCCTGGTGCTGATGAGGAACACCTGGCCACCGCGCAACACAAAACACAGCAGTAAGCGACACGAAGGAAAACACTGCCTAGGAAACTGAGGCCAGAGAAGCGTCTCTCCCGGTTGACATTAGCTTACGAACTAAGAGTGCTATGCAGCCAGCGCGGTGAGATCCGGGGGGGCCCCACACCCCCTCTTGGGGAGGGGAGGGTTGCACGGACGACTGGTGCGGCAGTAGTGTGTTACGTTTGCTTGTTTGCTTGCTTTTTTGGGATTGTAGGGAGATCGGTTTTTCTACCTTTCTGTTCGGTTTTTGTTGTTGGTTTCTTACCATGTGGGGTATGTTTTATTATGCCTACCTTTCTGGGTGCCTAACCCCGGTCAATGACAGATAAGAAAAACTCCCAACCACAGGGTGGTTTTCCAGGACCATTGCTCCCTGCAACCTCTCTGAAGGTGCCAGGTTCTGGCTCATGGTCCCTGGTAGGTCTGAACTCCATAGCCAATGTCCCGATCTTTAGCCCGATAAGCTCCAAGGAGCCGTAGGGGCTCCCCTCAGAAAATACACTGCTGTCACTGTGGTTTTTGCTAAGATATCCTGGCCTGATACTTGATCGTGTGTGGTTTTGAAAGTTAAACAAATCTCTTGCGGCCCCACATTAAGTTAATGTTCCTGAACCTCATGATGCCAGCATCACTTTGGGATGTCTCTCATCCTGGTGCCTCATCTTCATTCTGAGTGTGTGGTTTCTCCTCACCCTTTGGTGAGTCCCTATTCTTTGTTGTTAGTGGGTAGTTACCTTCAGGGAGCCATAAGGGCTCTTCCCCAGAAACCCAACATTAAATGTATTGAAATGCCTCTTTCAGGGATATTGATTCCCACTCTCCATTCTAGGTCATCAGTTGGGGGGGTGGGGGATCATTTGCACATCTGATCCAGTAGACCAATAGGCACTAGGAGCTCTGGCAACCCCCCCTCCCCACAACTCATCAACTGTTGTACAGATTCCTGGGCCAATTGGGCTCTATCATATCTACATATGAAACTGTGTATGGTGCCCATATCTTAAGAAGCACATCAACAAACTGGAAAAGGTGCAAAGACATGCCACTAAGTGACTCCCAAAACTGAAGGACAAGAGCTACGAGGAGAGTTTAGAGGCATTAAATATGCAAAAACTAGAAGATAGAAGAAAAAGAGGCGATATGATCACTACGTACAAAATAGTAACAGGAATTGATAAAATTGATAGAGAAAAATTCCTGAGACCTGGAACTTCAAGAACAAGAGGTTATAGATTTAAACTAATGAAACAAAGCTGCCGGAGAAATATAAGAAAATTCACTTTTATAAACAGAGTGGTAGACGGTTGGAACAAGTTAGGTGAGGTAGTGGTGGAGGCCAAAACTGTCAGTAATTTCAAAGCATTATATGATAAAGAGTGCTGGGAAGACGGGACACCACGAGCGTCGCTCTCATCCTGTAACTACACTTAGGTAATTACAGTCTCACCCTTCCACACAGTCTCACCCTTCCACACTGTCCCACCCTTCCACACTGTCCCACCCTTCCACACTGTCCCACCCTTCCACACTGTCCCACCCTTCCACACTGTCCCACCCTTCCACACTGTCCCAACCTTCCACACTGTCCCACCCTTCCACACTGTCCCACCCTTCCACACTGTCCCAACCTTCCACACTGTCCCAACCTTCCACTCTGTCCCAACCTTCCACACTGTCCCACCCTTCCACACTGTCCCACCCTTCCACACTGTCCCACCCTTCCACACTGTCCCACCCTTCCACACTGTCCCACCCTTCCACACTGTCCCAACCTTCCACACTGTCCCACCCTTCCACACTGTCCCAACCTTCCACACTGTCCCAACCTTCCACTCTGTCCCAACCTTCCACACTGTCGCACCTTTCCACACTGTCCCAACCATCCACACTGTCCCAACCTTCCACACTGTCCCACCCTTCCACACTGTCCCACCCTTCCACACTGTCCCACCCTTCCACACTGTCCCACCCTTCCACACTGTCCCAACCTTCCACTCTGTCCCAACCTTCCACACTGTCCCACCCTTCCACACTGTCCCACCCTTCCACACTGTCCCACCCTTCCACACTGTCCCAACCTTCCACACTATCCCACCCTTCCACACAGTCTCACCCTTCCACACTATCCCACCCTTCCACACAGTCTCACCCTTCCACACTGTCCCACCCTTCCACACAGTCTCACCCTTCCACACTGTCCCACCCTTCCACACAGTCTCACCCTTCCACACTGCCCCAACCTTCCACTCTGTCCCAACCTTCCACACAGTCTCACCCTTCCACACAGTCTCACCCTTCCACACTGTCCCAATCTTCCACACTGTCCCACCTTTCCACACAGTCTCACCCTTCCACACTGTCCCAACCTTGCACACAGTCTCACCCTTCCACACTGTCCCAACTTTCCACACAGTCTCACCCTTCCACACTGTCCCAATCTTCCACACTGTCCCAACCTTCCACACAGTCTCACCCTTCCACACTGTCCCAATCTTCCACACTGTCCCACCTTTCCACACAGTCTCACCCTTCCACACTGTCCCAACCTTGCACACAGTCTCACCCTTCCACACAGTCTCACCCTTCCACACACTCCCACCCTTCCACACTGTCCCACCCTTCCACACTGTCTCACCCTTCCACACAGTCTCACTCTTCCACACAGTCTCACCCTTCCACACAGTCTCACTCTTCCACACATTCTCACCCTTCCACACTGTCCCAATCTTCCACACTGTCCCACCTTTCCACACAGTCTCACCCTTCCACACTGTCCCAACCTTGCACACAGTCTCACCCTTCCACACAGTCTCACCCTTCCACACACTCCCACCCTTCCACACTGTCCCACCCTTCCACACTGTCTCACCCTTCCACACAGTCTCACTCTTCCACACAGTCTCACCCTTCCACACTGTCCCAACCTTCCACACAGTCTCACCCTTCCACACAGTCTCACCCTTCCACACAGTCTCACCCTTCCACACTGTCCCACCCTTCCACACAGTCTCACCCTTCCACACAGTCTCACCCTTCCACACTGACCCACCCTTCCACACAGTCTCACCCTTCCACACAGTCTCACCCTTCCACACAGTCTCACCCTTCCACACTGACCTACCCTTCCACACAGTCTCACCCTTCCACACAGTCTCACCCTTCCACACAGTCTCACCCTTCCACACTGTCCCAACCTTCCACACTGTCCCACCCTTCCACACAGTCTCACTCTTCCACACAGTCTCACCCTTCCACACTGTCTCACCCTTCCACACAGTCTCACTCTTCCACACAGTCTCACTCTTCCACACAGTCTCACCCTTCCACACAGTCTCACCCTTCCACACAGTCTCACCCTTCCACACAGTCTCACCCTTCCACACTGTCCCACCCTTCCACACTGTCCCACCCTTCCACACAGTCTCACCCTTCCACACAGTCTCACCCTTCCACACTGTCTCACTCTTCCACACAGTCTCACCCTTCCACACAGTCTTACCCTTCCACACTGTCCCACCCTTCCACACTGTCCCACCCTTCCACACTGTCCCACCCTTCCACACTGTCCCACCCTTCCACACAGTCTCACCCTTCCACACAGTTCCACCCTTCCACACAGTCTCACCCTTCCACACAGTCTCACCCTTCCACACAGTCTCACCCTTCCACACTGTCCCACCCTTCCACACTGTCCCACCTTCCACACTGTCCCACCTTCCACACTGTCCCACCCTTCCACACAGTCTCACCCTTCCACACAGTCTCACCCTTCCACACAGTCTCACCCTTGCACACTGTCCCAACCTTGCACACAGTTTTCAGTGACTCCGAAAAAGTTCTTTCTAATGTCACTGTGGCTCATTTGGGTACAAAGCTTCCACCTGTGTCCCCTTGTTCACGTCCCTCGCGTGTTAAACAGTTTAACTTTATCTACCTTGAATTCCTCTGAGAATTTTATAGGTGGTGATCATGGCCTCCTTAATTCTTGCGTCTTCCAGTGTCGTGAGGTCGAGTTCCAGTAATCTCTCCTCATAATTCATACCCCTCAGCTTGGGGACTAGCCTGGTGGCATATCTCTGAAGCTTTTCACTACTGGTGGATGGGTAGTGCTAATGAACTTGTGCTTGTTTTCAGAGATTTGATCATTTGTTGGGGTGTTTGGCATTATTGAGGCTTTAATCCCTTTGAACCCAGCAATGGTCTTCAGTGGTTCACTAACCTTCTGGATGTGTTACCAGTGAGGTGGCAGTGTCACCTGCACTCTGTGCCTGTGAGGGGTTCCAGTGCTGGTCCCCGGTATGCCAAACTCATGTGATCTAGTACTGTAGTTGGGAGCCAACTTTTTGAATAAGACATTTCACTTCACTCATCATAGATTTGTTAGAACTACCATTCCTCATTACCCTTAATGGTCTCTCCTTATCCCACATACCTAAAGTTGCTTTGTTGACAACCTCGCCATTTGTTCCTGACATAGTGATTTCAACCTTTATGCAAGACCGCTGGCAGGGTCATCGGTCTGAGGTTACTGGTAACAAACTTCACACAATTATTAAAGGTAACTTGTCCCCTTAGCCATCCTCTTACTACCATAATAGACGGTGGGAAATGGTTCTGGTTAGGTTACGTATTAGTCATTCATGCTTAATTCATGGACATTTAATGGAATGCCACCCTGCTCCTTATTGTTTAAACTGCATTGTGCAGCTCTTTGTGGACTGTCCCAATTTTCAGAACGATCTTGCTTTCCTGATGTCCCTCGAGGTCATTTATCCCTCAATAAAATTCTTTGTGAATCTGATACCTTTGATATAGCTCGCCATGTGTGTTTTTGTTCTCGTAGTGAAGTGATAATTAGCACCTTTTCAATATCTAGTGACACTAATGATGCTACAGTCTCCCTGGCTTGGTGCCTTCTTTTGGTAATTACTCTTCATTGGCAGCTGGAGCTTGTGATTGATAACGTGGAGTTCTCGTTATCAGGCATGGGTTCAGGTTTTATGTGGTAAAAATTTTTGTTATAACATATACTAGTTGGCACACTGTTCCTCATCCTTCTTTATCTCATTATGGGAGTTACCTTTTGTGGAAAGGTGGGTGCAAACTCTGGACTGAAGTTTGACACTCACCTACCCATGCCCCCTACCCCTGACTTTGCTGACCCTGATCCCGACCCTGATATTCTTTAACGTGATGTGTTGCTCTTTCGCCTTTGTTTCTTCCTTGTTCTCTGTTGTTGTCCTTTCTCTTCTCGTCAATGTCTATTCTTCAATGGAACGTTCGAGGTTATTACGCCAATTTCCTCGAACTCCAACTTCTAATTTCGCGGTTTTCGCCCCTTTGTGTTTGTATCCAGGAGCCGATGCTTGGTGCTCATCCTGGTCGTTTTCGTGGCTATTCCTTTCTCTCCCCCCCCTTCCTAGCCGTTGCTGGGGCTCCTAATTCTTCTGCTCTCTTGATTCGCGCTGATGTTCCCTTTGTCCCCTTACTTTTTCCTTCGCCTCAACATTGTTCTGCTGCTCGTATCTTTGTGGGGAAATGGTACACAGTTTGTTCCATTTATCTTCCCCCGAGTGTCCCACTTTCTCTTCCTGATTTGAAACACGTTCTGGACTCCTTGCCGGAGCCTGTGCTCCTGCTGGGTGATTTCAATTGTCGTCATTCTCTTTGGGGTGATGTTCTGACGAATACCTGAGGTCGCATTCTTGAGCCGTTTATCCTCTCTTCTTCCCTGTCTCTTCTGAATTCTGGTGAGCCCACTCACTTGGACTCTCGGACTCGCACCCGCACCCTTTCCTGTCTTGATCTTTCTCTTTGCTCTTCTTCTCTTTACTTAGATTTCACGTGGCAGGTTCTTGATGACCTCCATGGCAGTGACCATTTCCCCATCCTTGTTTCCTTTTTCTCTTTTCGCCCTTCCCTCTCCTTCCCTAGGTGGCAGTTTGCTAAGGCGGACTGGAACCTATTTACCCTCAGTGCTGCTCTCTCTGACCTCTCCCTTCTGCCTCTCCCTCGTGCTCTCCTCCTTTTTTCATGACACTGTCTTCGACGCTGCCCTCCGCTCTATTCCTCGCTCTACCTCTCGGGGTCCGCTGAAGTGCGTTCTCTGGTGGAATGCGGACTGTGCTCGGGCTGTCCGCTGTAAGCGTGCAGCCTGGAAGAGGCACCGCCGTCGGCAGATGGCCGATTCTTTTCTTTTCTTTCGGAAAGCGAGTGCCGTGGCCCGTAGGGCCATCCGTACGGCTAAGCGTGAATGTTGGGCATCTTATGTCTCCACAATTACGTACGAAACTCCTCTGCCACAGATCTGGAAGCGTATCCGCAAGATAGTGGGTAAGTTCGTTCCTAATGTTTCACCGGTCCTTCACCTCCATGATACTCTTGTGGCGGACCCGTTGCAGGTCGCTTCCGAACTGGGTTCCCACTTTTCTTCTGTTAGCTCTGGTCTTCATCTTCCCCAATCTTTCCTTCTTCGTAAACCTGTCTTTGAGTCTCGTCCTTTAGATTTCTGCACTCGTCTTCAGCTTCCCTATAATGATCCCTTCTCTCTTTCTGAACTTCGTTCTGCCCTGGCCCTCTGCGGTTCTACGGCGGCGGGCTCCGATGGTATTCATTATGAGATGCTTCGCCATCTCCCTCCGTGCACGTCTCAGTATTTACTGAGTCTGTATAATCGGATCTGGGAGTCGTCGCCAGTCCCTGAGGACTGGCTCGATGCCGTTGTCCTCCCTGTTCGCAAACTGGGGTCTCTAGGTACTTTCCCTAAGGACTTTCGCCCCGTTGCTCTCACAAGTTGTGTCTGCAAACTCTTTGAACATATGGTTAACGTTCATTTGATGTGGTTCCTGGAACACCATCACCTCCTCTCCTCTTCTCAATTTGGTTTCCGCAAGTGCCGCAGCACGACAGATGTCCTGGTGAACTTGGAGGTCTATATTCGTACTGCTTTTGCTGCGAAGACCTCCGTTGTTGCCGTCCTTTTTGACCTGGAAAAGGCTTACGACACCACTTGGCGATATCATATTCTATCTCAACTTCATTCTTTTGGCCTTCGTGGTCATCTCCCTCTCTTTCTCTGCAGCTTCCTCTCTCGTCGTTCCTTTCGGGTGTGACTTGGTACCGCTCTCTCTGCCTCTTTTCAGCAATACGAAGGTGTGCCCCAGGGTAGTGTTCTGAGCACTACTATTTTTCTGGTTGCCCTCGATGGTCTTCTTTCCTCTCTTCCTTCAGGCATCTTCTCCGCTCTCTATGTCGATGATCTTACCCTTTGCTGTCAGGGTGATGATTCGCCTCTCCTTCAGCACCGGCTTCAACTTGCAATTGATGCCGTGTCGTCTTGGGCCACCGATCATGGCTTCAAGTTCTCTACTTCTAAGACTTGTGCCATGACTTTTACTCAGAAACGGGTCGTTCTTCGTCCCTTTCTGTGGGGAGCCCCTACGGCTCCCTGGAGCTTATCGGGCTAATGTGTGTTATGTTAGACCGGGACATTAGCTAAGGAGTTCAGACCTACCAGGGACCAGCGCCAGAACCTGGCCCCTTCAGAGAGGTTTCAGGGAGCAATGGCCCTGGAAAACCCCATATGGTTGGGGGTTTTCCTTATCTGCCATCGACCGGGGTTAGGCACCCAGAAAGGTAGGCGTAACAAAACAAACCCCACATGGTAAGAAACTACAACAAAAACCGAACAGAGAGGTAGAAAACTCCCTACAATCCCAAGGAAACAAGCAAACAAGCAAACATCACACTTTACTGCCGCGCCGATCGTTCGCGCAGCCCTCCCCACCCCGGGAGGGGGAGGGGGGAGCCCCGGACCTACCGCGCCGGCTGCCAAGCTTCAGTTCGTTCGCTAATGTCAACCGGGATTGACGCTTCTCTGGCCTCAGTTTCCTAGGCGGTGTTTGCCTTGTGTGGCGTTCACTGCCGTGTGTTGTGGTGTGCGGTGGCCAGGAGTACTTCATCAGTGCCGGGGCTGCATGTGCTTAGTGGCTGACTTCCCTAAGCGCCCTGTGAGTACTGCCCTTGCGTAACAGGGTTATCTTCCCTGGGGCGTTCGGGAACCATTCCCGTAGAGGTTCTTGCTGCTCGGCATTTGCCTCGCCCTTGGGGCCCTTGTTTGGCCCTGGGTAGGGATTGGTATTGTGCTGGTTAGGGCGTCAAGGTGTTGCGCTGCCTGCCACCTAAGCGGCGGCCGGTTTCTGTTGCCTCTGGAGACGGTGTACTTTTGCAGGGTTTTTCTTTTGTTTTTCATTTTCTTGCCTGGTGGGGGTCTGCCTAAGGTGGTTATAGTTCCACTGGTAGTGTTTGGCGGCCCTCTGCTAGGCCCCCGTGCTTGTACACGTCTCGGGGGTTTTCAGTGCTATCATCTACCCTCTTGTTATGTTTGGGTTTCTTAACCGGTTAGCAACACCTTGCCCGGGCTTCCCGTAGTTGTTACCCTACGGGCCCTGGAAACCCCTGTCTGGGCTCGGGGGACCATTGAATGTGTCTTCCGGGTTCCAACCCGTCTTGAACGGGATCGTTGGTTGCTGTTCCCTTGTCTCCGGGTGACAGTCGCCATTTTTACCTCCGTCATGCTGCCTGTTGGGTCACTGACACCTTGACCCGGAGTCTTGCGAGTGATTCTCTGCTTGTTCTCCAGTACTCTCCTGATGTTATTACTGTTCAGAGTACAGGCGGCATCCGTGTTGCAAGCTAGGTTAGGTTGCTGCAACATGCTAGGTTGGTTTCCCACTCGAATGCCCGTGGCCGCCCCGTTTGGTTTGGTGCTGCTCGCCCCTTTCTCTCCATGTTCCCGGCTCCGGACCGTCTGCGGGTTTCGGGGTCGGGGCGGGGTTCAGTTGCGGCAGAGACTCGGGCGGTTTTCGGGGGATGCCCCGTTCGGGTTGGGGACGGAGGTTTGAGCCTGTGCCTCCTGCCAAGGCTTCTGGGTCTTACCAGCGGCCCTTTCTTGTTGCCTTTCCCATGGGCTCTTGCTTTTCTTTAAGGGCGGAGGGCTTGGAGGACGGCTCTGCCCCGGGGCCTCTGTTGTTGGTTCCCGGGGCTGTGGGGGTTGCCTGCTAGCAGTTCTGGGGCGGTTTTGCCCCTTCAGGGGTTTTTCTGCTGTTGGGCGTCGTTTTTCGCCCTTCCAGTCTGCTAGCTTCCCACATTTGCTGGCGTGTTTTTGTGTATTAAGCGTCAGTCACAGCCCCTGCTGGCGGCCATTTTCGTCTGCCGGTTTCACGGCATGGCCACCAGGGCGGCGTTGCGGTTTGTTTACATGCGTCCGGGTGTGCGAGCGAGCGTCTCTGGTGAGTTTTCAAAAAATTTGCAGGGTTTTTGTTCTCCTGTTGTCGTTTCTTTGTTTTTCTGGTGTTTTCTTGCCGTTGCCTGTTCCTCTGGGAACGTTTGGGTGTTGATTTTGGGTCTGAGCCTCTGGGTTTAGGCTCAGTGCCCCTGGCTGGTATGCTTGCTCCCACACCTTGCCCCTCGGTTTTCGGTCTGTTGGGACCGTTTTCCCAGGGCGTTCTGCTGGGGTCTGTGCTTTGCCTTTTAGTGGTGTTCTCCGCCGGCAAATGTGGTGGTTTGGGCTCCCCCTGGTTCGATTCTGGGTTCCTTTGGGTTCCTTGGTTTCGTTCTGGAGGTTTCTTCCTCTTGGGCCCCCTTTTGTGGGTTCAGGGGACTTTGTTTCCTCGTGTGACCCGGTTCTGCCTTTTGGGGTTCCGGGGTCTTCCTGGCTTGCAGACTGAGCTTTTTGGGTCTTGGCACATGTTGTGGTTGTGCTGGGACTTTGTGGTTTTGCTGTCGAGGTGGGCCTTTTGATGCAGTTTTGTGCCTTCTTTGCCTGGCCAGCGTAGTGCTCTTTGCCACTAGTCGGCGGCTTGTGCTTTTACAATATATGTCCTCACCTAGTTGTGCTTGTGGGGGTTGAGCTCTGGCTCCTTGGTCCTGCCTCTCAACCGTCCGTCAACAGGTGTATCGGTTCCTGTGCCTCTTGGGCTCTGTCATGTCTACATGTGACATTGTATGGGGGTCAGCCTCGTTACTTGTGTGAGGAGTCGCCACATTACTTCTTAGTGCTTTCCCGTTCCCATTCTGACACTCAAAAAAAAAAAAAAAAAAAAAAAAAAGAAACTTTAATTCTATCTGTGGCTCTTTTGGGTACTCAGTTTCCACCTGTGTCCCCTAGTGCGTGTGCCCCTTGTGTTACATAGCCTGTCCTTCTCAACCCTGTCGATTCCCTTGGGTATCTTGTATGTGGTGATCAGGTCTCCCCTCACTTCCTCTTCCAGCGAAGTGTGGTTTCATTCCCGTAGTCTCTCCTCATGACTTCGGTAGTGTACTTTTTCTTTCTGAAGGGGTTCTGTTCCCTTCTCTGTTGACTGGGCGCTGGGGGAGCAGCTTGCTCTGTTGCCTCTCGCTTGGTCCCGCTGTTGGTGGGCGCTTTGGGTTGTCTTCCGGCCTCTGCTGGCGTCGGAGGACGGCTTCTCCCCCTTGGGGGGGGTTCAGAGCTGGCGGGGTGGGCTTCTTCCCTGCGCTTCGTCATTTCCTCTTCGTGGGTGCGTGGGGCGTGGTCGATCCGCCCCATCCTTCTGGGCTTCCCGTCTGCTCTTTGCTGTCATGAGCTTTTCCCGTCTGCTCTTTGCAGTCATGAGCTTTTCCAGTCTGCAGTTCTTCTGGACTACTTCCGTCTGCGCCCTGGATCCTCTGCCCTGCTCGGAGGACTGTTGTCTCCTGTTCGGATTCTGTTAGGGCCGGGTGCATGGATGGTGGACCTGGACCTCCAGGTCACTTCTTGGCACGTTCCTCTCCAGTTTTTCTGGGGCTAGCACGGTTGGTAATTACCTATGTGTACTTACCTAAGTGTAGTTACAGGATGAGAGCTACTCTCGTGGTGTCCCGTCTTCCCAGCACTCTTTGTCATATAATGCTTTGATTATAATTGTCATATTGTCATATAATGATTGTCATGTGTCATAATATGTCTTCATATGATTGTCATACAATGCTTTGGTGGTGGGGCTTCAGGTTTGCTGTTTTTATTGCATTCCCTATTTTGTGAAGGGCACTTTGTATACTCTTTGCATCTTTACCGGATCTTAGTGCCCTGTCTGCGTCTGAGATTCGGTGTCTGGCCTACCTCGACGACTGGCTGGAGTGGGCTCCCAGTCAGTCCGCTTGTCTGCTCGCCAGGGGATGGTTCTTTCCAGATCGCTGGGTTTGGTTTCCTGGTGATCTGGAGGTTTTACCTTCTGTTTCCGTCCCGGGTTCGGACCTGGGCCTTGTTTCAGGCTCTTGGGCCCCTCATTGTCTTCCCTCCAGAAGTGTTACTGTGGCTGTGGTCCCGCCTTTGGCTGTTCAGGAGGGGGTCCCGGGTTGCTCAGCGGTTGCTTGGGCGGTTGTGCGGGAGTTTGCACTTTGGCGTGCTTGTCTGCCCGCGGAGTCGGGTTTGGCTCCGGCGTCGGTTGGTTCCTACGGAGACTCCACTTCCGCCTCTTGCATTCCTTGGGTTCCTCTGGGGATCTGGTGTTGGTGCTGCGTCACCAGCTTCCTCTTTGGGGTTTTCGGGGTTCCGTGCCTTGGCGGCTCCCCGAGCCTTCGCTCGATGTGTTCACGGACGGGTCGTCTCTCGGCTGGGGCTTTGTGACCAGTGCTCACCAGGTCGGCCGAGGTTGATGGAGTCTGTCTGTCCGTCGGGCTCACAGCCCGGTTCAGGTGTTCATGGCTGTCTGGTTTGCGCTTCGGAGGGTTTGGGTCACTAGGTACTCTACCATTCGGCTCTGTTTGGACTGTTCTCTGGTGGTTCTTGCCGGAACCACAGGGGGTTTGGTTAACCGTGTGGTTCGTGTCCGGGGTGTGTCCTGCGTCCTGGTGGACAGCTGTCTCGGTTCATTCCTCTTCGTGGGTTGGCCAGTCGTCGCCGATTCGTTTTGTTGGCTCTGTTGGGCTTCTGGACTCCTGGCCGTGGACGTCTTCGGGTCGGCGTGGTCTAGGCGTCGCCCGTTTTGTGGCGCCCTTCCCACCTGCGAGGACTTCACGGTGGAGGCTTTCGGCAGGCCTGGTCGAGGTGGGGGGTACCTGTACCTCTTCTCCCGGTCCAGCTGTTGCTTCGGGTTCTGGCTCAGTTGCAGCCCATTCCCACGAGAACAGTCTTTATGGTTCCACTGTGGCCGGCCCGGCCTTCTTTTCAGACGCTGCTTGATAGGTGTCCGTACCCGGGGCGTTTTTCCTGAGGCTTCGCCTCTTTCAGCAGGCCGAATCGGTCCTGTCCGTGACTGGTTCGGCCTTCTCTTTGGCTCTTCGCGTCTGGTATTTTGACGCAGGTATCGCCATCTCTATGGTGTTCAGGTGGCTTTGTTGACGGTGTCCCACCTGCGAGCTTCGTCTTGGAGACTGTATGACGGTTATTACGTCTTCTCGCGTTTTGTTTCCCCTCCGGCCTGCTCATGAGTTGCCTGAGCCATCCTGGTCCTTGTTCAGGGTGCCTTCTTCTCTTCCCCTCAGTTTGTGGTAGCCCCTTCGGTTTCAGTTTCCTCCTCTTTGGTACTGGTGGTAGCTTTATTGGTGTGCAGCCTTTCTCTGTCCTGGCGACGGTCGAGACGGCTGCTTTCCGGAGGGGTTCTTGGGGTATTGGTACTTGTTTGGTTTGGCCGGGGGGTGCGTCCTGTGTTGTCCAGTTGTGCTTTTTGCTGTTGCCGGCGTACCGTGCCTGGGGATGCGCTGTGGTTGATCCGGTTCCTTCGTTCCCTGTTTTCAGGGCTCGGGTTTCCCGGGTCGTCCGCAGTGTTTTCCTTCTTACTGCGGTCTGTCTTTGCGCCCGTGCTGTTCAGACGTTTGCAGCAATTGCTGCTGTGTTGGTGACGTCTCGGGCTCATTTCGGGCGCAGGGAATTGTGGGTCGCACAGGTTTTTGGCCGCCCATCCATATGTGCGTCTGTTCTTGGGCGTTCTTGTTGCCTTGGGTCGCAGGTTTGCGACCGGTTGTCTTGGCTTTGCGTTGCAGAGTTTGTGGCGGCCGCCTCCCGGGTTAGCCCTTTCTTTTCCTTCTCTTTGGGTATGAAGCTCCAGGGAGCCGTAGGGGCTCCCCACAGAAAACCAGCGTTGAATGTAATGAAACGCCATTTTCTGGGTGAGCCCCGGAGGCTCCCTGGAAACCCTCCCTCCCACCGGTCGGCGGTTTTTTCGCGTTGGTTGAAGCTTAGCTTCCGAACTGGAGCTTGGCAGCCGGCGCGGTAGGTCCGGGGCTCCCCCCTCCCCCTCCCGGGGTGGGGAGGGCTGCGCGGACGATCGGCGCGGCAGTAAAGTGTGATGTTTGCTTGTTTGCTTGTTTCCTTGGGATTGTAGGGAGTTTTCTACCTCTCTGTTCGGTTTTTGTTGTAGTTTCTTACCATGTGGGGTTTGTTTTGTTACGCCTACCTTTCTGGGTGCCTAACCCCGGTCGATGGCAGATAAGGAAAACCCCCAACCATATGGGGTTTTCCAGGGCCATTGCTCCCTGAAACCTCTCTGAAGGGGCCAGGTTCTGGCGCTGGTCCCTGGTAGGTCTGAACTCCTTAGCTAATGTCCCGGTCTAACATAACACACATTAGCCCGATAAGCTCCAGGGAGCCTCCGGGGCTCACCCAGAAAATGGCGTTTCATTACATTCAACGCTGGTTTTTTGTCACTTTATGGTCATCCTCTTGAGTACAAAGATTCCGCGAAGCTTTTGGGGTTATTCCTTGACACTCGTTTGTCTTGGTCTCCCCATATCTCTTACCTTCGTGTTGAGTGCTCTAAGGCCCTTACCCTCCTTCGGGTATTGTCCCATACTTCTTGGGGGGCAGATAGGCACACTCTCCTTGCTTTACATTCCTCTCTCGTCCTGTCTAAGCTCGATTATGGTTGCCCTGCTTACTCGTCTGCTTCCCCTTCTACTCTTCGCCATCTTGATGCTTTGCACCATACTGGGTTGCGCCTCACTTCTGGTGCCTTTCGTTCGACTCCCGTCCTTAGCTTGTATGTTGACACTGGCTTCCTGTCTCTCCAGGACCGCCGTGATCGCTACTGTCTTCGCTATCTTGCGCGGTCCTTACAACATCCTTCCTCTCGCCTCTGTTGTGCTTTAACTTTTACCCCTCCTACGGTTCCTGTTCCTCTTCACCACCTCCCTCTTTCTGTCCGGTTATCTCGCCTACAGGATTCTCTTTCCGTTCGTATTTCTAATGTTTCTCCTCGTGTTGTTCCTTCTTTGCCCCCGTGGAGGGTCCCTCTTCCGCGGTTTTGTACATCCTTGACCCGTATCACTAAAGCTTTTACCCCTCCTACGGTTCTAAAACGCCTTTTCCTCGAGCACTTTTCTTCTCACTCCCGCTCCGTTTCTGTCTTCACCGATGGGTCTAAGTCAGCGGACGGTGTTGGCTACTCTGTTGTTTTTCCTGATCGCACTTATATGTGTCGCTTGCCTCCGGAGACTAGCATCTTTACAGCGGAACTTTATGCTATTCTCTATGCTCTTCGTCTCCTGCTTTCTCGTTGTCAGTCTTCCTTTGTAGTTGTTGTTGACTCTCGTAGTGCCCTCATGGCTCTCGGGTCCTTTAATCCGGTTCATCCAGTAGTTGTCGAGATCCAGCATTGGCTGTTTCTCGTTCACAGTAAATTTAAGTCGGTTGAGTTTTGTTGGGTTCCCAGCCATATTGGTGTGTCTTTAAATGAGCGTGCGGATGCTGCCGCCAAGGAAGCTGTCCGCTCTTGTCCCATCTCTCGTAAAGGCATTCCGTATTCCGACTTTTACCCGGTTATCCATTCCTCAGTCCTTACCCGTTGGCAGGCTTTTTGGTTGTCTGTTACTGGTAACAAGCTACGTACTCTTAAATGTTGTGTTTCCTCGTGGCCGTCCTCCTTCCACCGTAACCGGAGGTGGGAAACAGCTCTGGCGAGGTTGCGTATTGGCCATACTCGCTTAACCCATGGTCACTTGATGGAGCGCCGCCCTGCCCCTTATTGTCCTAGTTGCATTGTCCCTCTTACGGTCGTGCATGTCCTTCTTGAATGTCCTGACTTCCAGGACGAGCGTGTGTCTTGCTTTCCGACCGCCCCTCGCGGTCACCTGTCCCTCGATAGAATTCTTGGTGACTCGGATACTTTTGATATCGTTCGCCTTATGCGTTTTTGTTCTCGTATTGGCATCCTTGGTGATATTTAGCGCCCTCTGATTATTTTGCGTATTTGATGGTGCTACATAGCCTTCCCGGTTTGGTGCCTTCTTTTGATAATTACTTACTTACTTACATAGCCTTCCCGGTTTGGTGCCTTCTTTTGATAATTACTTACTTGACACTCGCCTGTCTTGGTCACTATGTGCTTTACCTCTACGCTTAGTTCACCTTGGCCCTTCTCTTAGTCCTCTCATGTGTCTCCTGGGGAGCTCATGTCTTGCATGGAAAAAACTTTATTGCAACTCTTCCTTAGTAATGGAAGTTCCTAAGTCCATTTGTAATTGAATGCCATTATATTTTGTGATATGTTTGAAACATTGAGACAGTAGTGATGAGATAATTTATTTGATAATAATAATAATAACTGTCTTCTAATTACATGTTTTTGTATAATGCATTTTTTAAATGATGACAGGTTGAAATAAGCAAGAATAGTTTTGTAACTTGGGATCGTGGAGGCAGCATGACTCTGGGTGACATAGCTAAACGTATGGAACCAAACCAGCTGTCAGCACTGAAGAATGAATGTGGAGGGTTACAAACACTCCTGAAGAATCACAAACACATTTTCAACATTTCGCGTGGAGTAGCTAATCTTCAGGTAAGATATTATCAATGGATTTCTTGTACTAATACAGTGGAACCTCTATTAACGAGTTTAATCCGTTCTGGCTCCGAGCTCATTACCTGGAAAACTCGTCTTGTGAAACAAATTTCCCCATTTAAAATAAAGGAAATAAATTTAATCCGTTCCACTCCCAAAAACATCCATACTTGTATGACTTTTTTTTATGTAAATATAATACTGCACATGTAAATATAAATGTTTTGTTGTAGTGTTTTAATGTTTACTTTACCTTATGAAGAGTAGTTGCTGGCTTGAGGGAGACGATGGGGAGGTGGGAAGGAGGAGAGGGGTTATGGTGTGGAAGGAGAATCCACCTCTGAGTCAGGCGGACTCTCTCTTCTTGGGAATTTCACCCAAATTTCATTTCAAATGTCACACAAGGATGTGTTAGACCAGCACCAAATAAAAAACTACGTCGATTACACTCGTTGTGTCAACAATATAATGGTCTTACCACGAAGATACAATACAATGCCGTTCTCCCAAATAGGCAATGTGGTTATTAGAGAAAACGGAAATTTCATGGCAAACATGTATACAATCCGCAAGTCGATCGGATAAGAATTGGATTTTATAGAAATATTTGCTCAAATGACGCTTGAGCGCGGTGTTTGGGTGCATTCAAGAGAAAAAAGTGTGTCACTTTCAAGCGAGATATCCCTGCGAAAGTGATAACACTTTCACAAAGTGTTATCACAAAGTGATAAATTAATTAAACATTTTCACACACCGGGTTGTCACTGCTTTATCAGGGCAGCTTTTCCAAGAATGCGTTCACCTTTTCAAACATTCCCAACACTTCCCTGATCTCACTGGAATAGGCAGCATCCTCCTTTACCTCCTCATTCCCTTACTAATGGTGTAAATTGTTGATGAGGACCTGCCATACTCCCTTGTGAGATCAGTCACACAGACACCACACTCATGCTTTGCTATAATTTCCTTCTTTAAATCCACAGTAATTGTGTCTTTCTTCCTCTTGACAACACTAACTTTAGCAAGCAGCTTCTTTGGAGACATCGTGTGTTACAAATTGTAGTCACAAAACCACTAAAAACTCAAAGAAAAGCTCAAATAAATCCAGAGGGATGCTTGTCGTGTGCGATACAACAACAACACTGGCGTTGGAGGCGTCCGAAAATTTGCGAGAACCCGCGAGATGCTAGGAATTACCATGTGGTTTTGCTCGTTAATAGAGGCGAGCTCGTCAATACTGTAGAGACAAATTTGCTGCGAGTGGCTTGCTCTTTACTGGAAAAACTCGTTAATAGAGCCACTCGTTAATCGAGGTTCCACTGTACAGTACTGTATATGGAAATGCAGGTAGTTTAAATTGGAATCTCTTAGATGCTCTGGAAAAAGCAGAGAAAGAACAACTTATATGCAACACTATTATAAATAATTGATCCCTTTAGAAAACTGCCGAATATATTTAAAATAAAACTCCATGATTCATTTTCATTTTGAATTTAAGGGGTTTATGGAGAAGCCTTTGGTGGCTCACTGAACTTGTCTGCTGAGATGGCTCTCATCAAGTGAGTCACATGAGTCAGAGGAGTCCTGTATGGTTTACCTTGGACCAGAAACTGGTACCTTCACAGAGGCACTGGGAGCTTTGCATCGTTACCATCACCCCTCACTGAGTAAACATCCAGAACATAAGTGAAGCAATACAGATAACTGCAAGTTTCACAGTAAACAGAGCACTGAAACAGCCAAACAACTCCAAAAAGGATTCTAACCCAAGTGATTCACTCGTAATGACTGACCAGTTGGGCCTGCATCCCTATTGGTTCAGTGTTATACTGTAGCCTGCGATGTTGGGGTTTACTGGTTCACTATTTTTGTTTGACTGTTTTTCAGATTTTGTTTCTTTTGTTTTTGTAGTAATGAAGCCTCCACAGACAGCTATCAGTTTGGGTTTATTTACCTGGTTTGTGTGTGGCTTTGTGCTAACGTGGTTGCCCTAGAGTTAGCCGGCTCTGTTTTAGGGGGTTTTGATGTTATTTGATGTAGCTGGTATTTATGCTAGGGTGTTTTTCACTGCTGCAGCTCCTATTCTCCACCTACCTTCACTGGAACTCTTGGAATTTGTGGGCTTTTGGGTTGTTTCTGACAACCTGCGGTGGCGTTGGGTGGCCCCTCCTCCTTCGGGGGAGGGGCTTTCTATGGGCTACAGAAAATATGGTGTTTAACGAAGATAAGTTCCAGCTCATGTGCTACGGAAAAAATGAAAATATAAAAACGAAAACCACGTACAAAACAATGCAAAGGATATGGGTGTACTCATGTCGGAAGACCTTACCTTTTAGAACACAATAACGTAGCCGTCACAACTACAAGAAAAAGGACAGGTTGGATAACAATAACCATTCACACTAGAGATGCTATACCGATGATGATACTTTTCAAGACGATAGTGCTCTCTAGAGTGGAGTACTGCTGCACAATGACAGCCCCTTTCAAAGCTGGAGAAATTGCTGACCTGAAGAGCGTGCAGAGATCCTTTACTGCTAGAATCCACTCAGTAAAACAACTGAACTATTGGGATTGACTAAAGATCCAAATTTGTATTCTCTTGAGTGCAGGCGGGAGAGATACATAATAATTTACACATGGAAAATAGTAGAGGGGCTGGTCCCAAACCTGCACACAGAAATAACATCACATGAGACCAGAAGACATGGCAGGATGTGCAGAATACCCCCGCTGAAGAGCAGAGGTGCAACAGGTACTCTGAGAGAGAACTCTATCAACATCAGAGGCCCGAGACTGTTCAACACGCTTCCACTACACATAAGGGGCATAACTGACCGACCCCTCACAGTGTTCAAGAGAGAACTTGACAAACGTCTCCAAAGGATACCTAATCAACCAGGCTATGACTCATACGTCAGGCTGCGAGCAGCCGCGTCCAACAGCCTGGTTGACCAATCCAGCAATGAGGAGGCCTGGTTGACGACCGGGGCGCGGGGTTGCTGAGCCCCAAAATCACCTGAAGATAACCTCAAGGTAAGGTAAGGTTAGGGGTGTTATCGGAGCTCAACGAGAAATTGATATTTCATTATATTTAATGCCTGTTTTATGGCATCCTTTACATTTAAATATTATATTTTATTAAATAAAAAATTCTGTACTGTTATCCTCTATTTAATTTCATTTAAAAAATGAGAGTAGTGTATACCAAAACTATTGAAGCTTCTCAACTTGATATGGTAAAGATTAACCCTTACACTGCTCAGGGGTCCTTGGGACATTTACACCCCTGTGCGCAAGAAAAAAAAAAATTCAAAATTTTTTTTTCGTCTTCTAAATATGTTAATTTGTGTCCCCTGAGCACGGAAAAAATAAAAAAAAATCGTAGGTGACATATTTTGGGCGCAATTGACCGAGGAAGTCTGGCAAAAAGTGGGCGTTGACAGAGCGGTCGTCAGACCCGGTCAGCGTCACCCGCGCTGACAGATGGGAGTTGCTACAAAGATATTATTACCTAATTGTTTCAATGTCTCCGATTTATTTTTTCTTAGTTTTTTTGCAGTAATATTATTCAATAGTGTGTATTGTAATATATTTATATAATAAAAGTGGTGAATAATCGCTATACTCAAAAGTATGATGTGCATATTAGTGATTCAATTATTATGTTTATAAAACAATAAACAAATAGTTTTGCTGCTATTACACTCTATACACAGGTTATATATAAGTATCTGCATGTTTTGGTCACCATAACGAACCACTAAGTTGGTATTGAGAGTCGAAAAGCAACGAAGAGTTACCACCACACACCAGCCAGCCACTCGCTGCCACTCCCTCAACACACGCACTAAACTTTCTCCCCCAACAATACCAGTTGTGGTGTTATTACACTATATACAGACGTTATATATAAGTATGTATATATTTTGTTCCCCACAACTGTACAGCTAAGCTGATATAGTTATTTCAGGCACTAGGAGTCGTCGCTATACACAGATGGCGGCTGGCGGCTCCCTCACTCTTTCAAGGTCACACGCACTAAACTTTCTCCCCCAACAATACCTTTTGCAGTGTTATTACCCTATATACACATATTATATATAAGTATCTACATGTTTTATGCACCGTAACTGTACACCTAAGCTTGTAGTGCGCCCAAAGAGCATAGTGGCCACCCTCTAAACAGCTAGACAAATCGTGCAGACGACGTCACCATCGTCACCCATATGGCTCCTCCCAGCATAATCCTTTTGCTGTTATTACACTAATACACACATTATATATAAGTATCTACATTTGTGTTCACCATAGAGAACCACTGACCTGGTATGGTAGCTACCTTGAGGCTACCTTGAGGTGCTTCCGGGGCGTAGTGTCCCCGCGGCCCGGTCGTCGACCAGGCCTCCTGGTTGCTGGACTGATCAACCAGGCTGTTAAACGCGGCTGCTCGCAGCCTGACGTATGAGTCACAGCCTGGTTGATCAGGTATCCTTTGGAGGTGCTTACCCAGTTCTCTCTTGAACACTGTGAGGGATTTGCCAGTTATGCCCCTTATGTGTAGTGGAAGCGTGGGTGGTGAATGCAAACAATAACAGCTAGCCACACAGTCAGTAAACGATGCTGTCTCCCTCCGTCTCAGCATCACTCCTCCCACAGCGCTAATTATTACAACAATCCTGCTATTATCACAACCCTGGTTATTTATATCACAATCATGGGTCATCTGTAATATTATCGCTAAATAATAACAATTATACTGTATATTTATTTTGACATTTTTCGGCGATGCTGTGGTCACAAGCAGAACAGCAATGCTGTTTGCTCATGCTGCGTGCGCCAGCCTTGGTTGCTCCAACAGTACTGTGCCTCTCACACCTGAGAATATTGCCCACAATTTTTTTTTTAAATGGCATCTGTTTACAAGAGCCCTGGGGAAGCCACTGTGAACCCCGTGTAGCCGCGGGCCATTTGAATCAGGCCTGGCACCCTATGGTGTATATATACGCCATGCGCACCATGGGACATGTTACTCAGGGCGTATATATACGCCATGCGCAGTTTAAGGGTTAAGGTCAAGATGGGGTACCTCAAGCCTAGCTTTCATCCTGTAACTCCACTCATATAATTGTACACATATGCATATTCACACGCACATTCACATTCATACACTGTACACGTACACACATCGTTTCTTCCAGTTTTACATTATTTGTTATTTTAGAAATATAGTAGTGGAGAGCAGGAGACTGTAACACTCCGACAAAACCCTTTGACAGTTTTCATCCCTGAGGTGGTCCGGCTGTGGTACGGTGACTTGTATGCAAGATTTTGAAATGTCAAAATATAATGGTTATCATGCTGAATATTTTTTCTTCCAACAGATTCCAATACCAGTATGGAGAGCAAAAGTGTCAAGTAGTCATATCAAGACTAAACTCTGCTGGTTTCACATCAACCACATTACAGGCTGCCCATTGCCCTCTCAAACATGTGTATATGCTCATGGCAATTCTGACTTGAAAGATGTTAGAGAGGTTCCTAGTAAATGATGTAACTACATTCTGTATATAAGAAGGGTAGCATTTTACTGTAATGGTCTTGCATAGGTAAATAACATTTCATAAAATTTGACCAGTTGTAAATTAATAAAAAAATCTTCTATAAGCCGAAGTATTAGAAAACCCTACTGCTATATATTTCATTATTGATGAGAATATTTTCCCCGACACTTAATTCTATGTGGGAAATGTATTCCCACACATCTTGAGTTTAAGCAGTCCATATAGAAATTGTTTAATCTTTTTCGGAAAGCAAGTTTCACTCCAGAACTAAAAATTTAATACATAAAATAATCAAAATTATATAATGTAATATAGTAGTAGTAGTAGTAGGCATCCTTCAGTCTCGGGAGACTATGAAGTTGCGCTCTGGTTGTCAATTCTGGTGCAGCGTCTGGTGTGACTGATGAGGCCAATCCGAGAGTGGCAGTCATCCCACACTGAGCACAAAGTCCGATTCTGGTCTGTCTTCCTGGCTACTGGCTATCCTCCTCTGTCTCTTTGCCTCCACCTTCTTGGCAAGTGACTCCTCGAACTTGGAAAGACCTTTTTGAACAGACTGTCCCCAGGCTGAAAGATCAACGTAGCAAGATCGACGTCCATGGCTTTCAGGTCCCTCTTGCATACGTCTTTGTACCGTAGCTGGGGTTTGCCTGTTGAATGCTTTCCCTGCATCAGCTCTCCATACAGGAGATCCTTGGGGATCCTGCCATCGCCCATTCGCACCACGTGCCAAGCCAGCACATTTGTCTCTGTTTCAGCATTGCGTACATGCTGGTGATTCTAGCTCTCCCCAGGACATTGTTGTTTGTCACCTTGTCCTGCCAGGTGATGTCCAAGATGTGTCGAAGGCAGCGCATGTGGTAGGCATTCCGCTGTCTTTACTGATGGGTGCGGAGTGTCCAAGACTCGCTGCCATAAAGGAGAGTGCTCAGGACACAGGCTCTGTAAACCTGAATCTTAGTATACTCAGTCAGCCTATTGTTGGCCCACACTCTCTTTGTCAGTCTGGACATGGTAATAGATGCCTTACTGATGCGCTTGTTTAGCTCCGTATCAAGAGAGAGTGAGTCAGAGATTGTGGAGCCCAGGCACACGAAGTCGTGAACAACTTCCAGTTTGGAATCGGAGATGCCGATGTCAGGTGGGGAGTCCACTCCTTGTCCCATGACCTGTGTTTTCTTCAGGCTGATGGCGAGTCTGAAAGCCTGACAGGCCTCGCTGAAGTAGGTCATGAGCCGTTGGAGGTCTTCGGCTGAGTGGGCAGTGACTGCTGCTTCGTTGGCAAAAAGGAAGTCACGCAGACACCTCAGCTGAACCTTCGTCTTGGCTCTCAGCCTGGCGAGGGTAAAGAGCTTTCCATCCAACCTGGTCCAGAGGTAGATGCCTTCCGTGGCAGATACGAAGGCGTGCTGCAGCATAACTGTGAAGAAAATCCTGAATAGGGTTGGAGCCAGGACGCAGCCCTGCTTTACTCCACTTCAGATGTCAAAGGTGTCTGATGTTAGGGCCATCAAAGACCACGGTGCCCTTCATGTTCTCATGGAAAGATCTGATGATGCTGAGGAGCCTGGGTGGGCATCCGATCTTGGGGAGGATCTTAAATAGGCCATCCCTGCTCATGAGGTCGAAGGCCTTCGTCAGATCTATGAAGGCTACGAAGAGTGGCTGCTTCTGTTCCCTGTATTTCTCCTGCAGTTGTCTGAGGTAAAAGACCATGTCGATTGTGGACCTGTTAGCTCTGAATCCGCATTGTGATTCTGGATAGACACTCTCTGCAAGTACTTGCAGCCTCTTCAATGTGACTCGAGCAAACAGCTTTCCGACAATGAAGGAGGAGATTCCACAGTAATTGTTGCAGTCGCCCATCACCTTTATTCTTATACAGCGTGATGATGTTGGCATCCCTCATGTCCTGTGGCACCTCTCCTCCTTCCTAGCAGAGGCAGAGGATTTCATGCAGCTCCATGAGCAGGCTACTTCTGCAGCACTTCAAGGTCTCAGCAGGAATGCCGTCTTTTCCAGGAGCTTTGCCAGAAGCGAGGGAGTCTAGGGCCTCGCTGAGTTCAAGGGTCGGTTCGCTGTCGAGCTCCATTAACACAGGGAGGCACTCAATGGTGCTCAGGGCGTCTTCGGTGACCACATTCTCCCTGGCGTATAGCTCATAGTGCTTGACCCAGCACTTCAGCTGCAGTGTCTGGTCCTGAATCACCTCGCCTGTGGCAGATTTTAGAGGAGCGGTCTTCCTCTGGATTGGCCCGAGGGCCTACTTGATGCCGTCATACATTCCCCTTACATTGCCTGTATCCGCTGCAGTCTGTATCTGGGAGCAGAGCTGGAGCCAATAGTTGTTGGCACATCGCCTGGCGCTCTGCTGCACTTTGCAGCGGACGACCCAAAGGATCTGTAAGTTGTGCTGACCTGGGCAGGCTTTGTAGGCTGCCAAGGCGTTTCTCTTCTCTTCGACGACAGGTGTCATCTGTTCCGAGTGAGCCTCGAAATAGTCTACCGACCTGCTGGTCTTCTTGCCAAAGGTAGACATGGCAGCGTTGAACACAGCTTCTCTGAAGTGCTCCCATCTTTTACAGGCAGTGATCCTGGCTGGGCCAGGGAGAGCTTCCTCAAGCACACATGCGAAATCTTCCACCTTGTCCTGGTTGCAGGTCTTGGTGGTGTCGATGCGAGGTCTGCCCTCTTTTTTCGAGTGATGAATTTTCTTTGTTTGCATCTTGACCCTGCTATACACCAAGGAGTGATCGGTGTCACAGACAGCACTCTGGTAGCTACGGTAATCTTGATGCAGGGTAGACTTGCACGCCTGGTAAGAATCAGGTCAAGCTGGTGCCAGTGCTTGGATCTGGGGTGTCTCCAAGAGACTCGGTGTTGAGGCTTTGTGCCAAAGAACGTGTTGGTGACACAGAGACTATGAAGGCAGCAGAGTTCTAGCAGACGTTGCCGGTTCTCATTCATCTTCCCTATGCCAAATTGACCCAGACAAGTGGGCCAAAAGTTGTGATCGGCACCCACTCTGGCGTTGAAGTCGCCGAGGATGAACAGTGACTCCTTTACAGGGATTCTCGCTATGACACTGTTGAGGTCATCGTAGAATTTTTCCTTTGCCTCTGCTGGAGAAGTCAGGGTTTGTGCATATGCACTAATTACATTGACTGGTCCTGTTTGGGAGTGCAGTTGCAGAGACAGAATTCGTTCGGTTCCCCCGTCGGTGGCATAATGTGTCCCAACAGTGCATTCCTGATGGCAAATCCCACACCATGTTCTCTGGTCTCATCTGGAGGTTTTCCTTGCCAGAAGAAAGAGAAGGCCCTCCCTCTCTCTCTCTCTCTCTCTCACAGATCCTGATCCAGGGAGCCTGGTCTCTTGGAGAGCAACAATATCCATCTGCAGTTTGCTCAGCTCCCTATCGATGATTGCTGTTTTTCAGGCGTCGACCTTGCAGGTCGTCAGAGAAACCTGGTGTCAGTGTCCTGACGTTCCATGTGCCCAGCTTTAGGGCAGTTGATATTTTCTTTTTAGGTTTGGTATTGCTTGGTGCAAAGTTATCGGGCTGCTTGTTGGTTTTCATCCTAAACCCCACGCACCCAGTGAAGTTAATGGACCGTGGCGAGGCAACACCTTATTGGCTGGGGTTTGCCCAACTTGAGGCGGGAGGTAGCTGCCCAGTGGGGTGCAATGACCCCTCCCACCGTCGGAAGCAACCCCTGGCGTCACACTCTTCGCCAATCGAGCAGAAGACTTAAAACCAGTAGACTGTCGCTTCCCGTGTTGGTTCGACACTGTGAGGCGAAGCTGGAGTGTCCTCTCCAGGGCGCAAAGCCTGGGTAGGTAGATATGGAGGAGAAGCTGTTACCCATGCAGGAGGTCTCTCCTCCCCACGTTGCTGAAATTATCCAATGGAAAGGCAAATGCCAGTACACATGGTTCCAGCACTGTCGCTGGAGCTGCCAGAACGAGGTCGAAGTCAACAACGAACTGCCTTAGGGGCTCCAACTCTGGATTTTTCCTCGAGGTTGACTCCTGAAGCCTTTCCCCAAAAAAGGGGTATGGCCGCAAAGCAGCGGAGGTTTAAAATCAGGGTTTTTCTTCCCCTAGATGGGCTGCCTTCCCAGGCTATCGAGTCCCATCTACCCGGAATGTAATATAAAATTTACCCATCTACCCGGAATGCAATATAAAAGCAGTTAATTTCTGTGTAAAGCAAAGAAAATTGTGGTGTTTTAAGCATCTGGTGTAACACCTACTTTCAACAACCCTTCCTCTTTTGTAGTACATATAGTGACAATGAGGACCATAGTACATATACCGATCTTCAACTCAATTGGAAAGTAGAAATTGAAAATATTGAATTTGGACAGACCAAAAATATTTTCTATTTGTTGTAAAGACAAACTAGCCTAACCTAACCTTTCTAGGCCTAATACACACTATCTGACGACTAATATAGTACACATGTATGGTATAGTGACAATGAGGACCATAGTCTGAAAAGTACATATAGTGACAATATGGCCTTGGAATATATAAGTTTAATATTTTTTAGCTTCATTTTTTTCAGACTATAATTCTACTATCTACAAAATTCTACTATTTAATTGCTTAGTATGTCAATATTTGTGTTATGATGCACATAGTTACAAAAAAGTACTATCTAAACTGAAGGATGGGTTGACTTTCTGCTTTCTCTCTCCAAAGGGTGAGAAAAAAAAGTGTTGACAGTCATGTTTTTCTGGAAAAGGCCATTGTGGCTTGCTGAAGCTAAATGCAGTCACATCAACTATAGCATTCTAGAGGCCTTCTATGGACCAGACCCAGAATCCAGACCTCTTCCCTCACACAGGCACAGGGAGCGGTGACATTTATTTTCCCCGCATCACTGGGAAGGCAACCAGAAAGTCAGTGAGTTAAACTACTGCTGGAGTCAGGAACAGACTAACACCTCAGAACTGGCCAAAATAATTTCCCCCCAGCTATGTAAACTAACGATCAAGCTCTCGGAACTAGTGTGAGCTCATTCACTTCACCTTTCCAACTTATTTGGGTGAGGAAGGGGGGGGGGGTTGTGAGGGAGCTCACCACCTGCTAGGCTTGACCTCTCAGTTCTAGTGCTGATGTTGAGGTTACCAGGTCGCCGCTCTTCCGTACCGGTTCTGGTATTCTGTTATTTAGCCATGAGGTATGGTGTCTGCCCTTGGTGGCTTTTACTTACACTGTGGTGTAGTGAGAGACAGGTCTGCAGTGTGCTTGGAGCTGCATGTGCTCAGAGTTTCTTTCCCTGGGTGCTCCCTAGTGCTACTCTGAGCACTGACATGGTTCTCTTCTTTGGTGTATTCAGGAGTCACCCCTTTAGAGGTCCTATTTGCTGGAAGTGGCCATTGTCTTGGGTGTGTCAAGAATTCTTGTCCTCGCTGTCTTTGCTCCAGTCTGGAGCAACGTTGGCTGGCGAGGTGCACTGCCAGTTGGCATGCTTAATGTTTACAACATACTGAGGTCGGCCTTCACAGCCGACCTGTGAAGTGACCCGACCAAATTATTTCAATGTCTGAATTTTTTTTTCAGTAATATTGTTCAATAGTGATGACCAGACCACACACTAGAAATTGAAGAGACGACGACGTTTCGGTCCGTCCTGGACCATTCTCAAGTCGATTGTGATGAGGACAGGTAGGGACAGGAATTAAATAGGCAAGAGAGAGCTGAGGAGGAAAGTCAGGTGTAGGGGATAGTAGTAATGAGAACTGCAGCAGGCCTATTGGCCCATACGAGGCAGCTCCTATTATAACCACCGAAGGAGATGGTAATAGGAATAAGAAGAGGATAGCAAGGGAGCGTAGAAGACAATGAACAGAAAAAGGGAGAAGAGAGAAAGAAAGAAATGGAAGGGGGAAAGCTTATGTTAAGTCACGTTTGTTAGAAAGATTAGAGCATTTGAGTATATACTGTGAAAGGGAAGAGTCCACAGCAACAAAGCCAGGACTCAAGTTCATGTTGGGTACATTGTTAATAAGAGCCGATTCTACAAGACGGCGTCTGTGTAGAGTAGAGGCAGGAAAGATTATTTTGGAGGAAGACCAATCAATGGGATGATTAGAATTCCTCACATGGCAGAAGAGAGCATTGTTAGTGTCTGCAGACATAACACTTCTCTTGTGTTCTTTAAGTCTGTCATTCAGTGTACGGCCAGTTTCGCCAAAGTATTGGAGAGGACAAGATGAACAGGAAATAGAGTAGACACCAGCAGCATTAGAAGCAGGAGGAGCAGTGTGAACTAGATTGCTACGAAGTGTGTTAGTTTGTCGAAAGGCGAGTTTAATGTCAAGAGGACGAAAGGTATTGGTAAAAGTTTTGAGTTCAGATATGAAGGGAAGGCATAGTACAGTGTACTAGTGTTGGAAGCAGGTTTAGGATGAAAGAAATTTCGTTTAGCTTGAGAGTGGGCACAATTGATGAAATGCAAAGGATAACCAAGGCGAGAGAATGATTTGTAGATAAAGGCAATTTCAGAATCAAGAAACTGAGGGTCGCTGATGCGTAGAGCGCGGAGGAAGAGAGAGACGAGGACACTTTTCTTAACAGAAGGAGGATGGTAGGAAAAGAAGTGAATGTACATGCCACTATGCATGGGTTTACGGTAGACAGAGAAAGAGAACCCAGACACAGAGCTGTGAACATGAACATCAAGAAAAGGAAGGAGGGAATTAGATTCCCACTCAACTTTGAAATGGATAGAAGGAGCCAGATTGTTAAGAGAGGCGAGGAAAGGCTGGAAAAGATTAAGGTCATGAGGCCATAAAGCAAAAATGTCATCAACATAGCGAAGCCAGAGAGAGGGACGAGTATCAATAGAAGGAAGAAGAACAGTTTCGAAGTATTCCATGTAGAAATTAGCAAGAACAGGGGAGAGAGGGGAACCCATAGCGACACCGAAAGTTTGAGTGTAATATTTACCGTTGAAAGAGAAAGAGTTAGATTCAACACAGAGTCTAATGAGATCGAGGAAAACGTCAGTGGGAAGTGGGAGAGGAAGGAGACCCTCTGACACCTTCTGTCTGAGGAAAGAGAGAACGTCATCGAGCGGAACATTAGTGAACAGAGAGTCGACATCAAGACTAAGCATTTTACAAGAGGGTTGCAGGCGCAGTCTTTCTATGAAGTCCTGAGAGTGACGAAGGTGGGCAGGGGAAAAAGTGCCAAGGTAAGGTGTCAGGGTTTTAGCGAGCCAGGAGGCAAGAGGATAGCTGATAGAGCCCCGTGAAGAAATGATAGGACGAAGAGGAACACCAGGTTTATGAGTCTTAGGAAGACCATAGAAATAAGGAAGAGAAGGGCAGATGACACGGAAACGTGATCTATGCAATATCATTTTTCCAATTGCATTTGACACTGCTCACGTCTCCTCTTCCCACCACTCCTCCACACTACACAACAAACTTCAACGCCTGATCTCCAACAGTCCTTGGGCCAAATACTCTCTCTCTGACTGTGTTACCAACCTTTCGTCCTACTCTCTTTCTAAGCACCAGCAAGAACTTCTTGGTCTTGGTCTGTCTTTTGCTACTTCCCCTGGCCCACGCTGTGGCATTGATCTCATTAGTTCCTTTGACAGGTTTGTCAATTCTAACTCTAGTACTCTTTCGGACCTGTCTGCCTTTAGAGGGGCCCTTATCCCTGTTCTTGACAGCTTGTTTTCTAAAAATAACCACCTTCCTCGTCGCTTCCAGCTTGCCCTTGCCTCCCTGAAATCTAACAACTCTATTCTTATCCTTCCTTCAGACAAAAGCAATTCGGTGGTTGTCCTTGACCGTGAGGACTACCTCCGAAAAGCAGATGTCTTGCTCTCTGACTCTCACACTTATGCTCCTCTGACTTCTAACCCTTTGGATCGCCTCAAAACTTCCTTTAACCGCAAACTAAGACAGCTCTCTAGTCTTTGCCTTCCTGACTTTGATCTCATTAAACGTTTCCGTGTCATCTGCCCTTCTCTTCCTTATTTCTATGGTCTTCCTAAGACTCATAAACCTGGTGTTCCTCTTCGTCCTATCATTTCTTCACGGGGCTCTATCAGCTATCCTCTTGCCTCCTGGCTCGCTAAAACCCTGACACCTTACCTTGGCACTTTTTCCCCTGCCCACCTTCGTCACTCTCAGGACTTCATAGAAAGACTGCGCCTGCAACCCTCTTGTAAAATGCTTAGTCTTGATGTCGACTCTCTGTTCACTAATGTTCCGCTCGATGACGTTCTCTCTTTCCTCAGACAGAAGGTGTCAGAGGGTCTCCTTCCTCTCCCACTTCCCACTGACGTTTTCCTCGATCTCATTAGACTCTGTGTTGAATCTAACTCTTTCTCTTTCAACGGTAAATATTACACTCAAACTTTCGGTGTCGCTATGGGTTCCCCTCTCTCCCCTGTTCTTGCTAATTTCTACATGGAATACTTCGAAACTGTTCTTCTTCCTTCTATTGATACTCGTCCCTCTCTCTGGCTTCGCTATGTTGATGACATTTTTGCTTTATGGCCTCATGACCTTAATCTTTTCCAGCCTTTCCTCGCCTCTCTTAACAATCTGGCTCCTTCTATCCATTTCAAAGTTGAGTGGGAATCTAATTCCCTCCTTCCTTTTCTTGATGTTCATGTTCACAGCTCTGTGTCTGGGTTCTCTTTCTCTGTCTACCGTAAACCCATGCATAGTGGCATGTACATTCACTTCTTTTCCTACCATCCTCCTTCTGTTAAGAAAAGTGTCCTCGTCTCTCTCTTCCTCCGCGCTCTACGCATCAGCGACCCTCAGTTTCTTGATTCTGAAATTGCCTTTATCTACAAATCATTCTCTCGCCTTGGTTATCCTTTGCATTTCATCAACTGTGCCCACTCTCAAGCTAAACGAAATTTCTTTCATCCTAAACCTGCTTCCAACACTAGTAACACTGTACTATGCCTTCCCTTCATATCTGAACTCAAAACTTTTACCAATACCTTTCGTCCTCTTGACATTAAACTCGCCTTTCGACAAACTAACACACTTCGTAGCAATCTAGTTCACACTGCTCCTCCTGCTTCTAATGCTGCTGGTGTCTACTCTATTTCCTGTTCATCTTGTCCTCTCCAATACTTTGGCGAAACTGGCCGTACACTGAATGACAGACTTAAAGAACACAAGAGAAGTGTTATGTCTGCAGACACTAACAATGCTCTCTTCTGCCATGTGAGGGATTCTAATCATCCCATTGATTGGTCTTCCTCCAAAATAATCTTTCCTGCCTCTACTCTACACAGATGCCGTCTTGTAGAATCGGCTCTTATTAACAATGTACCCAACATGAACTTGAGTCCTGGCTTTGTTGCTGTGGACTCTTCCCTTTCACAGTATATACTCAAATGCTCTAATCTTTCTAACAAACGTGACTTAACATAAGCTTTCCCCCTTCCATTTCTTTCTTTCTCTTTCCCTTTCTTTCTCTCTTCTCCCTTTTTCTGTTCATTGTCTTCTACGCTCCCTTGCTATCCTCTTCTTATTCCTATTACCATCTCCTTCGGTGGTTATAATAGGAGCTGCCTCGTATGGGCCAATAGGCCTGCTGCAGTTCTCATTACTACTATCCCCTACACCTGACTTTCCTCCTCAGCTCTCTCTTGCCTATTTAATTCCTGTCCCTACCTGTCCTCATCACAATCGACTTGAGAATGGTCCAGGACGGACCGAAACGTCATCGTCTCTTCAATTTCTAGTGTGTGGTCTGGTCATCATACTTCAGCCACGTTATTGTGACTCATCGCCTGCATTATTCAATAGTGTGTAGTGTGATATATTTATATAATAAAATGTGTGAACTAACTGTACAACTAAGCTGGTATGGTGAGTCAAGACAATAATTGAGGTTGCCAACACAATCAGCTGATGCTCCCTCCATTACTCACCAACATTCCTACTCCCTCTATACTGTCTGTGCTGTTATTACACTATATACACACATTATATATAAGTATCTACATGTTTTATTCACTATAACTGTACACCTAAGCTTGTATGGTGTCCCAACAACATAGTGGCCAAAACAAAATTGCATAAAAAGTCGCACACACCGGCCAGCAGACGATGCTACTTCCATCACCAAAATGACTGCTCCCAACATACTCCTTTAACTGTTATAAAACTAGTATACATGTTATAAGTATCTACATTTGTGTTCACCATAACAAACCATTAACACTTTAACTGCACCGCCTCCAAATATGACATCCCCCCCAGTGCGCAGGAAATAAATTATCTTGAAAAAATTCTTTTGTTTTTTAGTGTCAAAAACCCTTCCCTCAGTATGGGTATGTCAAAAAAAATTTGAAATTGTACTTTCTTTGGCTGCTATGTGGTCCGTAAGTTGGCACGTGACGTCATCATCCCCGTTTGCCCGTGACGTACGCTCCCGATGCAAGTAGGGTGCCCGGGGCGGGGTGCGCGAGTTGCCGCGAATATATTTTTGTTCATTTTTATGCGCACAGTTCCAAATCCATTTTATTTGTTTTTTCATGCTAATCCTATGTATAATGAACACGTACACTATATTATGGCAGTAAAACATCCGTACTGTCCGAGGATACTGTGTTACGTGCATGACACTTGTGTACAAATATGTTGCACATATTTACCATGTATCATGCTAATTTATGTATATATACATTCTATTTACAGACTATACACTGTCACACACTATATACATTCATCATCAACACATTCAGAACACCACGAGTGTGAGCTGTCACACCCAGCCAGCCCTCCCTCACTCCTCCAACATTGTATTTGCCAACATTGCTCCTGCCATCACACCAATGTTTCATGTTCATTTATGTATATTTATAACATATGTACACACTATACACTGTCACACACTATACACATTCAGAACATCGCGAGTGTGAGCAGCCACACCCAGCCAGCCCTCCCTCACTCCAACATCTTACTCGCCAACATTGCTCCTCCCACCATACTGTTATTACTTTTATTACACTATTTACACATGTTATATATCAACCCGTTCTCACACAAGACAGCACATATATGACTTAATGCTTAAAGTCAATATGTTGAATATGAATTAGTAAATATGTGATATATTCCCAGTTACTTTTTTTTCCAAGGCCCAAACTCTTCCTCACGTACCAACTTGCGTCTCACAGTACCCGTCCGTCAACCTAGATAGCAGAATAGTCGTGATTGGTTCAATTATAAGGAAAATTGTACTTTTCAGGTCCCACATGGGTTGTGAAATTTACCTACTATTGTCCATGCTCTTAGAATATTATAGATCAGCTACTTCCTATTGAAGGTTCGTAGTTTTGTTTTGAGAAATATTAGTTGTTCTTAGTAAATTATAATAAGCACTAAAAATTATTACATAGAATAACAGTCCTTCACCAATCAATATTATATACCATAGTTGGTGCTTTACAAATCTTTAAAGGATGTTTTGTAGGAACGCTAACAGAAAACGATGGTTCATTGGAATGTCTATGGGGTAAACTACTCTAAACAGGATGGTATTGTGTCTACTATACCAACTACAGGATCGGTATATTGTCCACTACTACCTGTTAGGTGAGTAAGGGGTGCAATACCACCCACAGGATGGGTATGAGGGTCACATCCACCCAGAGGATGAGTATGGGGATCACATCCACCCACAGGAAGGGTATGGGGTCCAATACCACCCACAGGATGAGTATGGCGTCCACTACAACCCACAGGATGGGTATGGGGCTCCAACCACCCATAGAATGGGTATGGGGCTCCAACCACCCATAAAATGGGTATGGGGTCCAATAACACCCACTGGATGTGTGTATGACGTCCATTGCCGCGCGTCGAGCTCGAAAACCGCAGCATTCATCTCAGAACCATGCCTATTTCACGCAGATTCCTTAATAAACGTAAAAGTTTTATATGTCACAAGAAAGATAGAAATATAAGCTTCATTCTAAATACCTTACCATGGGCATATTTAAATTTAAACCGAAGATACGTGTACTTTTATAATAGCCGAGCTCCGACCCCGGACAGATCGATCGACCGAGCAACTCTCTCTCAGAACAATGTTTATTTCACGTGAATTCGTTAGTAAACATATATGTTTTATATGTCTCAAGAAAGACAGACATATAAGCTTCACTTTAAACACTTTACTATAGACATATTTAAATTTCTAATGAAGATTATTGTATTTTAAAAATTACGGAGCTCCCACCCCGTACAGACTGAACGACAGAGCAACTCTCTCTCAGATCAATGTTTATTTCACGTAAATTCGTTAATAAACACAAATGTTTTATAAGTCTTAAGCAAGATAGAAATAAGAGCTTCATTTTAAATACATTACAATAGACATATTTATAGCTCAAGTGAAGATACATATGTTTTTATAGTAGCGCTCAGTAGCTTGTCGGGCATGGAGTGCAGACGCCTACGCACTTGCCGATATATTGTATAATTAACAAAGATACGCTAATAAAGCCTAAAATCTTATATGCCTCCAGAAAGACCGATATATGAACATTATTATAATTGCACCAAATGAAATATATCATGTTCGAGAACAAAGATATATCAATTTTAAATTAAGTTTCGACTCTCTCTCGGGTGAGAGAGATGGGGCGACTCTCGCCCCATCTATTGGAGATTCTGTGCACTAAATACCCAAAGCTACTCAAACCCTCCTAGCATTATTTAAGTAATGAAGTAATATGGTATATTTACTCACTATAATGTGGGTGCTGAATGCAGAACATGAGAAAACATATATTTACTCCAAACTAATATAATTTCATTATGAAATAAGTAGCATCAAAGGAAGTCGATGGTCCAAGCAGCAATGTTGTGGAGCGACTTATCCAAGATATATCGTTGTTTGGAAAGTGTTTGTTGGCATATCCAGTTGTCGCACTTCTCTGCTCAAATTATCACAAATTTAAATTATAATGTTAACAAGTAGAATACGTATTTTTAATAAAATCTAACATAACTAGCCAGAAAACATTTAACATTAATTAAAAAATATATGTTTGGAAGTTAAATCGACTTCATAGGACAATGGTTTTGTTATATATACTCGTTATTCGTTGACATGCGTTCGCTACTTAAACTACCATGTACTGTACTTATGTAAAATCTCCCATGTCTCTTCGCTCATCTCACCGAACCCTACAGGCTCTGTGATATATTGTTTAATTAATTGAGATTCACAAATAAAGCTTATAATTGTATATGTTATCAAAAAGGCAGAGCTTAGTTTAGTTCATTTATTATGCACTCCATACCCATCCTATGGACGATAGTGGAGTGTTACAGAGGCACATAATGGGCTCAGGGAATGAGCCCCACAATTCATATAGCCAAGCAAGTTATAATCTTGATAAGCTAGTTACAAAAGTCAATACACATTGTCACATCAACAATGGGCTCGAGACCGACCACAAGTACAGTTTATAATTTAAGCAACTGACATATATGGAGGGCTAGTGTCACAATTGATATGTTTATCCTACACATAACCCCCTCTCCCCCATCCAATGGGCAGCGGTGGATAGGTTACAATCAAGTCGTTTTTTGCGTTTTATTCAGAGATTAGATCTTATTGGGTGAGGAAAGATATTCATATTTTAAAGAAGGCTTCTTGGCTGATGCTCTCCATTGATGGAAAATATACAACCTTTTGAAAATCAATGTTAGTTTGATCTAGATATTGTAATTAACGAAAGTATTTATGTCATCTGAAAGGTAGAAATATAGGCTACATTTAAAATCCTTTGTCATAAATATAACTGAAGTGAAAACGAAGATATATGCGTTTTGATAGTTACTTGATGGCTTGCTCTGAGAGTGTGAAGCCCTGCACACCAGCCAATAAATTGTATAATTAGTTTCCATATATTTTAATTAATCTTAAAAATCTATATGTCAGAAGAAAGGAAGATGTAGCCGTTAATGTGACAACATTTAAAAATATATATATCTTAAGTTAAATAAATAATACCACCTTATTGCCGGTGTCCGGACACATGAAAATTACCTAGGTATCAGTATCCAGCCAGGCGGGGATCACAGGCTGCACAATACTGATAAATTTATGTAATGCACTACTTGTGGTCGATCTCGAACCCATTTATGATGTGACGACTTATAGTGAATTTTGTAACTAGCTCATTAAGATTGTAACTTGCTTAGCTAAATGAATTGTGGGGTTCGGTCCATTCATTTTCTTTCTTTATTATGCACCCCATAATACACATCCCGTGGGCGGTGGTGTAAAGGATTACAGAGGCACATAATCGGTTCAGGAACTGAACCCTCTAGTTCGTTTAGCTAAGCAAATAACAATCTTTTGACGCTAGTTACAAAATTATTAATGTACACATACTTATGCATACATGTACATATTCATACGTATACATATATACATACACATACATATTTAATCACCACCACAAATACACACATCAGTAATCTTTTGTGTCACAAGTGATTCAACAAGAGGCTCACAACAGTCACTATACAAGGCACTTTACATTTATGGTGAGTCACACAGTTACTAGTCTTGCTGCACACCCACCCAACTGGGCGGCAGCTTTACAGTCATGTGCTCCACACCCACCCAACTGGGCGGCAGCTTTACAGTCATGTGCTCCACACCCACCCAACTGGGCGGCAGCTTTACAGTCATGTGCTCCACACCCACCCAACTGGGCGGCAGCTTTACAGTCATGTGCTCCACACCCACCCAACTGGGCGGCTGCTTTACAGTCATGTGCTCCACACCCACCCAACTGGGCGGCAGCTTTACAGTCATGTGCTCCACACCCACCCAACTGGGCGGCAGCTTTACAGTCATGTGCTCCACACCCACCCAACTGGGCGGCAGCTTTACAGTCATGTGTATGCATTACCTACAGTAAGCAAATTTTGGATACTTCGCTAAGATTTCGAGCAGCACATCATTATGAATGAAGTACTTACACATTTCATGGACACTATTGATGTTGTTATCTTTAAATTCCGCGATTTTTCACATTCCATTATATAATGACGCAAAGTATGCGAATAGTTCTGCTGACAGAGTTTACATTTAGTCAAATCTACATCAGATGTTACAAACTTCCAGAGGTACTTGTAGCCGAGCCTAAACCTAGCAGTGGTAACATCTAGAAGTCTGCTAACATTATTGGATGACCCATAGACGAGCGATTCATCAAAGTTTATACAATATTGTGAAATTGACAGTCAGTGTAGTAACATAAATTGGTAAATCATAAATATTGTAAGTTAAGAATCTGATGCATGTGTGTGTGTTGGGAGGGGCGGGGGTTATACCCTTGGTAAGCGAGAGTGGAAAGTAACCTTAGACGTACTGCGGTCAATGTGTGGGGGGGGGGGGGGGGAGTTGGAGGGTGGGTGGGAGAGTCAAATCCACCCTCCAACATCTGGACATAGTACCACCAGCCTCCACAACACTCCATCAGCCTCCAGCTGATGCTTGTAGATGCCTCATCTAACCTCACCTATGTCACACATTAACCTACAGTTCCTGTGATATTTAAACTCCTCATCACAGTGGCGTCTCACCAATATAAACTGTATTGGATTTTGTCCCGAAATAGCTATATGCTGACTGGACGTGTATGTATGTATGTATGTATGTATGTATGTATGTATGTATGTATGTATGTATGTATGTATGTATGGATGGATGGATAGATGGATGGATGTATGTATGTACGCATGTATGTATGTATGTATGTATGTATGTATGTATGTATGTATGTATGTATGTATGCATGTATGTATGTATGTATGTATGTATGTATGTATGTATGTATGTATGTATGTATGTATGTATGTATGTATGTACGCATGTATGCATGTATGTATGTATGTATGTATGTATGTATGTATGTATGCATGTATGAATGGATAGATGGATGGATGTATGTATGTACGCATGCATGTATGTATGTATGTATGTATGTATGTATGTATGTATGTATGTATGTATGTATGTATGCATGTATGTATGTATGTATGTATGTATGTATGTATGTATGTATGTATGTATGTATGTATGGATGGATGGATGTATGTACGCATGCATGTATGTATGGATGTATGTATGTACGCATGTATGTATGTATGTATGTATGTATGTATGTATGTATGTATGTATGTATGTATGTATGTATGTATGTACGCATGTATGCATGTATGTATGTATGTATGTATGTATGTATGTATGTATGCATGTATGAATGGATAGATGGATGGATGTATGTATGTACGCATGCATGTATGTATGTATGTATGTATGTATGTATGTATGTATGTATGTATGTATGTATGTATGTATGTATGTATGGATGGATGGATGTATGTACGCATGCATGTATGTATGGATGTATGTATGTACGCATGTATGTATGTATGTATGTATGTATGTATGTATGTATGTATGTATGTATGTATGTATGTATGTATGTATGTATGTATGTACGCATGTATGCATGTATGTATGTATGTATGTATGTATGTATGTATGTATGCATGTATGAATGGATAGATGGATGGATGTATGTATGTACGCATGCATGTATGTATGTATGTATGTATGTATGTATGTATGTATGTATGTATGTATGTATGTATGCATGTATGTATGTATGTATGGATAGATGGATGGATGTATGTATGTACGCGTGCATGTATGTATGTATGTAATGTATGTATGTATGTATGTATTTATATACGCATGTATATACGCATGTATTTATATACGCATGTATGTATGTATGTATGTATGTATGTATGTATGTATTCCCAATCACGTTAAAGACTCCCCCTCTATCATCCAGTTTAAGAGAAATCAACTATGTACTAAATAATCGACTCCTTGTAACTTTAATTATGCTGACCTTCCTATCTGTATTCAGACTGAGCCTACCATCATTAGAGGTGATTATAACGCTAGACATAGGAATATTGGTAATTCGCAGTTCAGTAATCGTAACGGCAACCAACTATTGTCACTATTAGGTAGCCACGATGATGCACAGATTGTGGGTGACCTTGAACCGACGCATATCTACGGAGGTATTCCTGATCTATGTCTCGGTTTCAACGTCTCCCACACCGTGTGCGCCTCGTCAATAGTGCCAGTTATGGCGTCTGATCATCTGCCCATATTAGCCACTGTAAGCATTGGCAGCTCTATCCTCCCTGGTGGAGTGTTCAAGCGGAAGAGGCTGGCTGTGCCCATCGATCAACGAGACAATCTTGTTGCTCATGTGTCAGATTGGTGCAGTTCATCTGAGCCTTCATCAGTTGAAGATTTTAACAATGAGCTCACAGGTACTATCAACCAGTTTATAGAATCACTTGATCCATCGTCCAGGCCACGTAACCCAAATTACACTGGTCATAGCACTTATGTTTATTATAATGATTCTAAATTGCAGACACTGAAACGCACTGCCAGAATAATTGGACTAGCTTGTAGAAGGACCCGCACTGCTGAAATGCTTCGGCTCTTTCAAGCGGCTCTGGCTAAGGCCAGGGAACGTATGGTGGAACTGAGGCAGACAGACTGGGAAACTTTTGTCCGTGGTCTCAATTCTCACACGCCACTAAGTCGGGCATGGAAGGATATCGACAAGATCAAAGGGAAAAATGCTGCAGAGATCTCGTACCCTAATCCTCTGCACAGAGCAAATGAGCTTGTTGATGCTTGGGCCACGACTTCCAGCTTTTACAGTCTTCCTCTACCCTCAAAGAATGAATTAAATAATAGATATACTGATAGGGCAAGGCTCCTTGACTTCATGCGTCATCAAGAGGATGACTGTGACATGCTTTTTACTGAATACAAACTAGATTCTGCTCTACATAAAGGCAAAGCTACATCACCCGGGGAGGATGGAGTTACTGACGGCATACTGCATATGCTTCTGCTAGTTCCAGGGAATACCTTTCTTCAATTGTATAATATGAGCTATGTAACTGGGGAGCTTCCTAAGTCATGGACCAACAGTGTTATTATTCCCATTCCTAAACCTCACCAGCCGAGTGCTTTTCGCCCAATCTCCCTCACTAGTTGTCTCTATAAGTGTCTTGAGAGGATGGTTCTCAACCGTCTCCTTTACAAAATTATTAATATGTTGTCTCCCCAGATATATGGCTTTATGCATGGAAAGAGTGTACATCACTGTATTACCACATTCCTCACCCTGCATACTGATAGGTCATACACCACTTTCCTAGATCTTAAGTCAGCCTTTGACATTGCTAACCCACACGTCATTCTGAGAGAACTTGCTAAAATAAATGTTGGAGGATGGCTTCTACGGTGGATAAGAGGCTATCTATCCAACAGGAAGTCATCTGTACTGTTCCATGGGCATAGGAGTGTAACGAGATTTTTTGAACTTGGCATCCCACAGGGAGGTGTCCTCAGTCCTACTCTGTTCAATGTGTTAATCAGTGCACTTTTAAACTTTGTAACTAGAAGGTCCAGCGAACACATCATTAGCTATGTGGATGATATACTGATCCACACCAATGGGTATACCAACACCCAAAATGTTCTGAACTCTGTATTGTCCACATGTCAGGAACTATGCTTAGTCATCTCAGTAGAGAAAACAAAGATCCTGAACCGACACCCACCCAGACGGGGTGGGGCCGATCGCAAAATGCAGTTGGATGATGGCTCTCTGCTCGACTAGTTACCAGATACAAATACCTTGGTCTTGAGGTTCTACTGTACCGCAATGTTTAGCCAGACTGGGTCGCCAATGTAGAGAGAGGCTCCGTGCTCTCAAGGCTGTGGCAGGCTGTGGCAGGCAAACACAACTGTACTGTACAGTGTTATATATTTATTTCAATTTGAACAATTTTTAACATTAAAGGATACCTGGTTGATGGGGTTCTGGGAGTTCTTCTACTCCCCAAGCCCGGCCCGAGGCCAGGCTTGACTTGTGAGAGTTTGGTCCACTAGGCTGTTGCTTGGAGCGGCCCGCAGGCCCACATACCCACCACAGCCCGGTTGGTCCGGCACTCCTTGGAGGAATAAATCTAGTTTCCTCTTGAAAATGTCCCCGGTTGTTCCGGCAATATTTCTTATGCTTTCTGGGAGGACGTTGAACAACCGCGGACCTCTGATGTTTATACAGTGTTCTCTGATTGTGCCTATGGCACCTCTGCTCTTCACTGGTTCTATTCTACATTTTCTTCCATATCGTTCACTCCAGTACGTTGTTATTTTACTGTGTAGATTTGGTACTTGGCCCTCCAGTATCTTCCAGGTGTATATTATTTGATATCTCTCTCGTCTTCTTTCTAGTGAGTACATTTGGAGGGCTTTGAGACGATCCCAATAATTTAGGTGCTTTATTGCGTCTATGCGTGCCGTATATGTTCTCTGTATTCCCTCTATTTCAGCAATCTCTCCTGCTCTGAAGGGGGAAGTGAGTACTGAGCAGTACTCAAGACGGGACAACACAAGTGACTTGAAGAGTACAACCATTGTGATGGGATCCCTGGATTTGAAAGTTCTCGTAATCTATCCTATCATTTTTCTGGCTGTCGCAATATTTGCTTGGTTATGCTCCTTAAACGTTAGGTCGTCAGACATTATTATTCCCAAATCCATTACATGCTGTTTTAATACTATGGGTACATTTGATTGTGTTTTGTACTCTGTATTATGTTTAAGGTCCTCATTTTTACCGTACCTGAGTACCTGGAATTTATCACTGTTAAACATCATGTTATTTTCTGATGCCCAGTCGAAAACTTTATTAATATCAGCTTGAAGTTTTTCAATATCCTCAGCCGAGGTAATTTTCATACTGATTTTTGTGTCAAATCCTTTAATTAAATCCTTTAAAAAGGATAAATCCTTTAATTGGTTGAAATTGGTTTTAACATTCGAAATCTAATTTGTTGATGTTAAATAATATAATATGTTGATGTTGATAATATAAGGTTCAAATTTATTAAGATACATACTTTAAAAACTATTTCTATTTGATACCAACAGTATCACGTTAAGAGAAGCGTCTCGCCTTGCTAACCCAAGTATAAAATATATAAAGAAACGGTGCAACTGTACTGGTATCTGCAGTACAAATATATGTCCCTATTTAAAGAAAAAATAAACTGCACCAATCACTGCCACTCCTCACACCAATGCAACAATAAGGAGAGTGATAACAGTGCTTCACATTCGATAATGTTAAATTATTTAACAAATGACGAGATAATGAACATTGGAACAAATGTACAGCTCTCTGACCTTCATATAAAATCTGCATGTGACCTCATCAAACAAACTGTGCCAAGCCTAGAAGGCCTTCATGTCCCAGCGTGGTAGCGGGACCTCTCCTGGCCAGTTACAATTGGTGAATTTATTCAAATTATCCAAGTTGATGGTTGTCACTGGGCCACCGTTTCCAACATTGGAGTAACTGGACAAATTAACATATACGACACCAGGCATAAATTACCATCCAAATCTACTGAAGTTATCTTGTATGCTCTTGCTAATTGCCAGGATGATAAGCTGATATGCAATATAATGAATGCCAGCAGACACAAGGACTCATGTATGAGTGGGGTATATGCTGTGGCGTTTGCTGCATCACTTGCAAGTGGTGTAGATCCGGTGAACCTCGTATGATATGCAGAATGAGACAACATCTTCAAGAGAACTTTAAAGGAAAGTGTCTCATCTCATTCCCTGCAGCTCAGACACTGAGAAGAAAACGAATCATCCGGTCATGCTCGATGGAAGTGTACTGCATTTGCAGAAAGCTAAATGATTTGAAGCTGATGGTATGCTGTGAACGTTGCAATATTTGGCACCATGGATCATGTGTAGGTGTTACAGAATGTAATGATGATTCGTGGATTTGTTTCTTGTGCGCTAGCAAGTTGTAAATTATAATTTAAAATACTTAATTAATACATTATTATTATTATATTATTATTATTATTATTATTATTATTATTATTATTATTATTATTATTATTATTATTATTATAATTATTATATAACCTTACCAAATGCTTTGCTGAATCAAATAATGTTATTACTTTCAATGTGTTACAATAGCATAATTAAGTGCTGCAACTATCAGGTCTTTTATATAGTCAGTATTTGTTATATTCTGTACTCTTTTAATGTTATTTAAATTTCAAATAGAAATAGTTTTTAAAGTATGTATCTTAATAAATTTGAACCTTATATTATTTAACATCAACAAATTAGATTTCGAATATTAAGACCAATTTCAACCAATTAAAGGATTTATTCCTTAATGTTAAAATTTGTTCAAACTGAAATAAATATTTTCTGACCAGGGGGAGAAAGATACTGGCAGTATGGGGCGTTAAAGTTTATTGAGAAGATTTAAATTCTGCAGACATGTAAATATATAAAGTTCACATAAAGTAAGTAATTATAGAAAGTTTATATTAAACACGGTTTATATTATAGACTTAACAAAGTTGATATTATATAAAACTTAATATTGAACATGTAAATATACAAAGTTTCAAATATAATTTAAGGAAGATATAACGTTTATATTAAAATATATAAAGTAAATATATAAAGTAAATATATAAAGTAAGAATTAACAGTAACAATTCCAAGGACTAGTTTTAACTTAAAAGGTACACCCGTAGTAAGTATGAGACCTTAGCCTATAGTGACATGGAAACTAATTCTGCAGAAACCTAAAGGTTAACTGGTACTAGAATTAAGGCCGAGTGCAAATGTGTAGTAATTATATAACACTAGGATATAACAGGCAGGACACAAAGAATAACTAATAAGTGAGAGACCACATAACACGTAATGTACCCGGCCAAGAGGCCATAAAAGACCTAATGGATAAGGAGAAGGGGGTGTGACTACAAGTAGGGCTTACTAGCACCTAGACTGGGCAAAGTATTAGCTGCGGACAGCGGGACACTTGGGGACCGGCGCTGCACCCCCTTCCCACATGCAGTGGGGAGACAATCGGGACAACTGTGCAAAGCATGACGGGGGTACAAAAGCAGCCGCTTGCAAAGGGGGGGAGGGTGGGGTTTTGCGAGGGCAGCGGCGAGGGCAGGCGGAGTGAGGCGGAGCCCCATTGTGCGCCCGTATTTATACGGCCCCAAACTGCCCGCGCAAAGCCGCGGGACGCGCTGCGCAATTGTTTCTTTCTCCCCCGCCAGAAACATCCCCGCTTGTGATGCAAGCAGTGACCATATAACACTGTACGTACAGTTTGTGTTTAATTATGTTTTGCGATTCCTTTGGAAAAGGATATTTGTGCACCAAGTACCTCCTAGGTCATTATGAGATATGCTGAATGTGTGTCAACTATACCATCTGAATATCTACAATACATCATCTCCACTTTGCGTAATCATTGAACGTCCTCATGATTAAGTCCCCAAAAGGACTTAATCAGAACCTCAGTGGATAGTCTTTTACTCTCCCTCTCTCCTCTCTCTCAGAGGGCATCCCTTTATGTGTTGTCTTGTGGGCGCTGAAGTTCAGTCTCTTGTCTATGTACCCCCAAGCAAACCCAAAGCAAACTACTGGTGGAAATGTGCAGGACAAACATATCAATTGTGGACACTAGCTCTCCACATGATAGCATTTGCTTAATTTTTAGAAACTGTACTTGTGGTCGATCTCGGAACACATGTGTTGATGTGACGATTGTGTTATAATTTTGTGGCTAGCCTCCTCAAGATTGTAACTTGCTTAGATAAATAAATTGTGTGTTCAGTCCCTGAACCCATTATGTGATAAATTAACTAAACTAAAAACTATAGTATGGCGACGAAACCTGAACTGCATAATGTAAATAGGGATTAACCAGAAAAGATATAGGTGAAGAATAACACCAGGTAACTGTAAAGCTGCCGCCCAGTTGGGTGGGTGTGGAGCACATGACTGTAAAGCTGCCGCCCAGTTGGGTGGGTGTGCAGCTAAGACTAGTAACTGTGTGACTCCTCAATAATGTAAAGTGCCTTGTATAGTGACTGTTGTGAGCCTCTTGTTGAATCACTTGTTGACACAAAAATTACTGATGTGTGTATTTGTGTGGGTGATTAAATATGTATGTGTATTTATATATGTATACGTATGTATATGTACATGTATGCATAAGTATGTGTACATTAATAATTTTGTAACTAGCGTCAAAAGATTGTTATTTGCTTAGCTAAACGAACTAGAGGGTTCAGTTCCTGAACCGATTATGTGCCTCTGTAATCCTTTGCACCACCGCCCACAGGATGGGTATTATGGGGTGCATAATAAAGAAAGAAAATGAATGGACCGAACCCCACAATTCATTTAGCTAAGCAAGATACAATCTTAATGAGCTAGTTACAAAATTCACTATAAGTCGTCAAATCATAAATGGGTTCGAGATCGACCACAAGTAGTGCATTATATAATTTATCAGTATTGTGCAGCCTGTGATCCACCGCCTGGCTGGATACTGATACCTAGGTAATTTTCATGTTGTCCGGACACCGGCGATAAGATGGTATTATTTATTTAACTAAGAGATATATATTTTTAAATGTTGTCACATTAACGACCTACATCTTCCTTTCTTCTGACATATAGATTTTTAAGATTAATTAAAATATATGGAAACTAATTATACAATTTATTGGCTGGTGTGCAGGCTTCACACTCTCAGAGCAAGCCATCAAGTAACTATCAAAACGCATATATCTTCGTTTTCACTTCAGTTATATTTATTTTACAAAGGATTTTAAATGTATCCTATATTTCTACCTTTCTGATGACATAAATACTTTCGTTAATTACAATATCTAGATCAAACTAATATTGATTTCAAAAGGTTGTATATTTTCCATCAATGGGAGAGCATTCAAGCCAAGAAGCCTTCTTTAAAAATATGAATATCTTTCCTCACCTAATAAGACCTAATCTCTGAATAAAACGCAAAAAAAAAAACTTGATTGTAACCTATCCACCCCTGCCCATTGGATGGGGGAGAGGGGGTTATGTGTAGGATAAACATATCAATTGTGACACTAGCCCTCCATATATGTCAGTTGCTTAAATTATAAACTGTACTTGTGGTCGGTCTCGAGCCCATTGTTGATGTGACAATGTGCATTGACTTTTGTAACTAGCTTATCAAGATTATAACTTGCTTGGCTATATGAATTGTGGGGCTCATTCCCTGAGCCCATTATGTGCCTCTGTAACACTCCACTATCGTCCATAGGATGGGTATGGAGTGCATAATAAATGAACTAAACTAAGCTCTGCCTTTTTGATAACATATACAATTATTAGCTTTATTTGTGAATCTCAATTAATTAAACAATATATCACAGAGCCTGTAGGGTTCGGTGAGATGAGCGAAGAGACATGGGAGATTTTACATAAGTACAGTACATGGTAAGTAAGTAAGTAATTATCAAAAGAAGGCACCAAACCGGGAAGGCTATGTAGCACCATCAAATACGCAAAATAATCAGAGGGCGCTAAATATCACCAAGGATGCCAATACGAGAACAAAAACGCATAAGGCGAACGATATCAAAAGTATCCGAGTCACCAAGAATTCTATCGAGGGACAGGTGACCGCGAGGGGCGGTCGGAAAGCAAGACACACGCTCGTCCTGGAAGTCAGGACATTCAAGAAGGACATGCACGACCGTAAGAGGGACAATGCAACTAGGACAATAAGGAGCAGGGCGGCGCTCCATCAAGTGACCATGGGTTAAGCGAGTATGGCCAATACGCAACCTCGCCAGAGCTGTTTCCCACCGCCGGTTACGGTGGAAGGAGGACGGCCACGAGGAAACACAACATTTAAGAGTACGTAGCTTGTTACCAGTAACAGACAACCAAGAAGCCTGCCAACGGGTAAGAACTGAGGAATGGATAACTGGGTAAAAGTCGGAATACGGAATGCCTTTACGAGAGATGGGACAAGAGCGGACAGCTTCCTTAGCGGCAGCATCCTCACGCTCATTTAAAGACACACCAATATGGCTGGGAACCCAACAAAACTCAACCGACTTAAATTTACTGTGAACGAGAAACAGCCAATGCTGGATCTCGACAACTACTGGATGAACCGGATTAAAGGACCCGAGAGCCATGAGGGCACTACGAGAGTCAACAACAACCACAAAGGAGGACTGACAACGAGAAAGCAGGAGACGAAGAGCATAGAGAATAGCATAAAGTTCTGCTGTAAAGATGCTAGTCTCCGGAGGCAAGCGACACATATAAGTGCGATCAGGAAAAACAACAGAGTAGCCAACACCGTCCGCTGACTTAGACCCATCGGTGAAGACAGAAACGGAGCGGGAGTGAGAAGAAAAGTGCTCGAGGAAAAGGCGTTTTAGAACCGTAGGAGGGGTAAAAGCTTTATAGTGATACGGGTCAAGGAAGTACAAAACCGCGGAAGAGGGACCCTCCACGGGGGCAAAGAAGGAACAACACGAGGAGAAACATCAGAAATATGAACGGAGAGAGAATCCTGTAGGCGAGATAACCGGACAGAAAGAGGGAGGTGGTGAAGAGGAACAGGAACCGCAGGAGGGGTAAAAGTTAAAGCACGACAGAGGCGAGAGGAAGGATGTTGCAAGGACCGCGCAAGATAGCGAAGACAGTAGCGATCACGGCGGTCCTGGAGAGACAGGAAGCCAGTGTCAACATACAAGCTAAGGATGGGAGTCGAACGAAAGGCACCAGAACTGAGGCGCAACCCAGTATGGTGCAAAGCATCAAGACGGCGAAGAGTAGAAGGAGAAGCAGACGAGTAAGCAGGGCAACCATAATCGAGCTTAGACAGGACGAGAGAGGAATGTAAAGCAAGGAGAGTGCGCCTATCTGCCCCCCAAGAAGTATGGGACAAGACCCGAAGGAGGGTAAGGGCCTTAGAGCACTCAACACGGAGGTAAGAGATATGGGGAGACCAAGACAAACGAGTGTCAAGGAATAACCCCAAAAGCTTCGCGGAATCTTTGTATTCAAGGGGATGACCATAAAGCGACAAAGAGGGACGAAGAACAACCCGTTTCCGCGTAAAAGTCATGGCACAAGTCATAGAAGTAGAGAACTTGAAGCCATGACCTGTGGCCCAAGACGACACGGCATCAATTGCAAGTTGAAGCCGGCGTTGAAGGAGAGGCGAATCATCACCCTGACAACAAAGGGTAAGATCATCGACATAGAGAGCGGAGAAGACACCAGAAGGAAGAGAGGAAAGAAGACCATTGAGGGCAACAAGAAAAAGAGTAGTGCTCAGAACACTACCCTGGGGCACACCTTCGTATTGCTGAAAAGAGGGAGAGAGAGCGGTACCAAGGCGCACCCGAAAGGAACGACGAGAGAGGAAGCTGCGGAGAAAGAGAGGGAGATGACCACGAAGGCCAAAAGAATGAAGTTGAGAGAGGATATGATAACGCCAAGTGGTGTCGTAAGCCTTTTCTAGGTCAAAAAGGACGGCAACAACGGAGGTCTTCGCAGCAAAAGCAGTACGAATATAGACCTCCAAGTTCACCAGGACATCTGTCGTGCTGCGGCACTTGCGGAAACCAAATTGAGAAGGGGAGAGGAGGTGATGGTGTTCCAGGAACCACATCAGACGAACGTTAACCATACGTTCAAAGAGTTTGCAGACACAACTTGTGAGAGCAATAGGGCGAAAGTCCTTAGGGGAAGTACCCAGAGACCCCGGTTTGCGAACAGGGAGGACAACGGCATCGAGCTAGTCCTCAGGGACTGACGACGACTCCCAGATCCGATTATACAGACTCAGTAAATACTGAGACGTGCCCGGAGGGAGATGGCGAAGCATCTCATAATGAATACCATCGGAGCCCGCCGCCGTAGAACCGCAGAGGGCCAGGGCAGAACGAAGTTCAGAGAGAGAGAAGGGATCATTATAGGGAAGCTGAAGATGAGTGCAGAAATCTAAAGGACGAGACTCAAGGACAGGTTTACGAAGAAGGAAAGATTGGGGAAGATGAAGACCAGAGCTAACAGAAGAAAAATGGGAACCCAGTTCGGAAGCGACCTGCAACGGGTCCGCCACAAGAGTATCATGGAGGTGAAGGACCGGTGAAACATCGGGAACGAACTTACCCGCTATCTTGCGGATACGCTTCCAGATCTGGGCCAGAGGGGTCTCGGACGTAATTGATGAGACATAAGATGCCCAACATTCACGTTTAGCCGTACGGATGGCCCTACGGGCCACCGCACTCGCTTTCCGAAAGAAAAGAAAAGAATCGGTCGTCTGCCTACGGCGGTGCCTCTTCCAGGCTGCACGCTTACAGCGGACAGCCCGAGCACAGTCCGCATTCCACCAGGGAACGCACTTCCGTGGACCCCGAGAGGAAGAGCGAGGAATAGAGCGGAGGGCAGCGTTGAAGACAGTGTCATGAAAAAGGAGGAGAGCGCGAGAGAGAGGCAGAAGGGAGAGGTCAGAGAGAGCAGCACTGAGGGTAAATAGGGTCCAGTCCGCCTTAGCAAACTGCCACCTAGGGAAAGAGAGGGAAGGGCGAAAAGAGAAAAAGGAAACAAGGATGGGGAAATGATCACTTCCATGGAGGTCATCAAGAACCTGCCACGTGAAATCTAAGTAAAGAGAAGAAGAGCAGAGAGAAAGATCAAGACAAGAAAGGGTGGGAGTCCGAGAGTCCAAATGAGTGGGCTCACCAGAATTCAGAAGAGACAGGGAAGAAGAGAGGAGAAACGGCTCAAGGAGGCGACCCCGGGTATTCGTCAGAACGTCACCCCAAAGAGAATGACGACAATTGAAGTCACCCAGCAGGAGCACAGGCTCCGGCAAGGAGTCCAGGAGGTGTTTCAAATCAGGAAGAGAGAGCGGGACACTCGGGGGGAGATAAATGGAACAAACTGTGTACCATTTCCCCACAAAGATACGAGCAGCAGAACAATGGAGAGGCGAAGGAAAAAGTAAAGGAACAAAGGGAACAACAGCCCGAATCAAAAGAGCAGAAGAATTAGAAGCCCGAGCAATGGCTGGGGGGGGGGAGAGAAAGGAATAGCCACGAAAACGACCAGGACGAGCACCGAGCATTGGCTCCTGGAGACAGACACAAAGGGGCGAAAACCGCGAAATCAGAAGTTGGAGTTCGAGGAAATTGGCGTAATAACCTCGAACGTTCCATTGAAGAATGGACAACGACGAGAAGAGAAAGGACAAAAACAGAGAACAAGGAAGAAACAAAGGCGAAAGACCAACAGAGCACGTTAAAGAATATCAGGGTCGGGACCAGGGTCAGCAAAGTCAGGGTTAGGGGGCATGGGTAAACTGAGCAAAGACGGAGGGAAGGAAACGGGAGAACAGAGCAGAGGTGGGCGGGCAGGGTCTGGAGGAGGAGGAGGAAGAGGAGGAGACAACGGAGAGGAGCCGTCAAGGACAGCAGCAGGAGGAGGGGGAGTAGAAAGAGGGGAGCGCACCCCAGCAAGAGCAGCAACCGAAAGGGAAGCAGGGGCCAAAGAAACCTCCATAGCAGGAACAGGGGGCGCAAGCACTGAAACGGGAGGGGAAGGAGCAACAGAGCCAGAAGGAGGAGCTGAGGAAGAAAGCGAAGCCTTCTTACCCGCCGGGGAAGAGGAAGGAGAGGAGCCAGGCTTACGCTTCTGACTTAAAGAGACCGGTGTCCCAGCAACTACGTACCGGGCAACGGATTCCAGTGTCTCAACAGGAGAAGCCGAACGAGAGCACACACGACGGCCGTTAGGAGAGCGATGGACATCCGCCCGCACCGACAGGCGGTGGGGAGAGCCAATAGATGGAGGAAGAGGATGGGAAGGAGGATCGGAGGGGGACGAGGAAGAAGACACAGAAGACACGACAGACCGGGTAGAAGGAAGGGGAACCCCAGACAGAGGACCAGGAGGAGGATTCTTCGGGAGAGAACCCAAAGGAACAGAGGAGGGGGCAGCGGGCGCATCAGGGTCCAAGGCCCGGAAACGGTTGTGAGTCTGAGGAAGGCGGGAAGGACGAGGAGAGGAAGAGCGCAACACGCGAGCATAAGAGATATTAGCATAAGGCGGGAGCCGGCGAACCTGGCGCCTCGCCTCAGGAAAAGATAAACGCTCCCGGTGCTTCAGGTTGAGGACGGCTGCCTCAAGCTTGTAATGGACACACGCACGGGAGAAGGTAGGATGGGCCTCACCGCAGTTGAGGCAACGAGCCTGGGGAGAAGCGCACTCCGACTTAGAGTGACCTTCGCCACCACACAAAGGACAGAGAGAGACAGTCCCGGAGCAGCGGAGGGCACCATGCCCAAACCTCCAGCACTTGTTGCAGAGCCGAGGAGAAGGAATGTACTCCTGGACAGAGCACCTGGCACCAGCAAGAATGACAGAGGGTGGAAGGGTCCTACCATCAAAGGTAATCTTCACAACCCGGAGGGGTTGACGGCGACTACCACGAGGGGGACGAGTAAACGTGTCCACCTGGAGAATAGAATGGCCCTGGGCAGCGAGGATATGGCGAATATCGTCGTGGCAGTCGCGCAGGTCCCGAACACCGGTTGCAACATGGGGCGGGAGCAAAATAGTGCCAACACTGGCATTCAATTGAGCGTTCTTCGAGACCCGAACGGGGGTCTCGCCAAGGCAGGATAAGGCAGCCAAGCGGGAAGCAGCATCCTGAGAAGGAGCAGCAACGACACGTGTACCGAGACGAGTGGGGTTGAAAGTAATGGAGGCATCCACGGAATCAATGAGATGTCGATGAAGGGAGAAATCGTCAGGAGGCGCAGAATCAAGAGGGAGGAGATCAAAATATTTGGCCCACGAAGCGGGACCAAACAAGGCTTGATAGGTAGCAGAACTGGAAGGAATCGAGCGAGGGCGGCCGTGACGAGAACGGCGGTGAGAACCCCCAGAGAGGGGTTAAAAGGCGCAGTAGTTACAACTAGAGAAGGAGCCGCGCCAGGGGACGAGGTAGTCACCACTGGGGGCTTGGGGCTCGACCCAACCACAGAGGAGGGAGGGGAGCCAGGGGAAGGAGTCAGAGAGGCCAAAGGAGGAGCAAGGTCGGGGCCCAATGCAGCGGAGGCTACAGAGCCCGGTCTTCCAATACGGACCGACTCGGGGGCTTGGTCGCCCACCCCACGAGCCTGAAAAGGTAAGCCAGAAGCAGCCGAAACAGGGGTTATCATCTTGACGAAATTAAGAATTCACTCACGAATGAGCCCCCACACCCACCATGGAGCCACAATTAGAGGCAGGACACCCAACAAGAAGCTATCGCCGATCTTGTCGGGGCCTCCTAGGGGTGCGTCGTGAGTATACGCCCCACAAACGCCACCTTAAGAAACCGACAGTCCGTCGAGATCGGGTTCAGTGACGAAGTGGGGATTGACAATAAAAGGGTCCCCTCGCTCTCGACGTCGGGTACTGCAGTTCTACGGGTGCATGAGTATGCCTCCTCAAGCACCCGGGCGTCAAAATAGAAGAAGGCCATGGAAGAACCAGAACGAGCAAAAGGTCGGCAGGAAACGGCAAGCAGATAGGAGAAGAGGGGGGAGAAAAACGAAACAGAAGGAAAAGGAAAAGGTGCCCAGCAGAATTGGAGAGGGCGACAGCAGGAGCACAAGGCTAGAAAAGGACAGAGGACTGTCCTAAGGAGCATCACACTCCAGCAGCCGCCCACGAAGCCCCCACACGGCGACAACGAGCTGAGCGGGGAGGGGGACAGTACATGGTAGTTTAAGTAGCGAACGCATGTCAACGAATAACGAGTATATATAACAAAACCATTGTCTTATGAAGTCTATTTAACTTCCAAACATATATTTTTTAATTAATGTTAAATGTTTTCTGGCTAGTTATGTTAGATTTTATTAAAAATACGTATTCTACTTGTTAACATTATAATTTAAATTTGTGATAATTTGAGCAGAGAAGTGCGACAACTGGATATGCCAACAAACACTTTCCAAACAACGATATATCTTGGATAAGTCGCTCCACAACATTGCTGCTTGGACCATCGACTTCCTTTGATGCTACTTATTTCATAATGAAATTATATTAGTTTGGAGTAAATATATGTTTTCTCATGTTCTGCATTCAGCACCCACATTATAGTGAGTAAATATACCATATTACTTCATTACTTAAATAATGCTAGGAGGGTTTGAGTAGCTTTGGGTATTTAGTGCACAGAATCTCCAATAGATGGGGGCGAGAGTCGCCCCATCTCTCTCACCTGAGAGAGAGTCGAAACTTAATTTAAAATTGATATATCTTTGTTCTCGAACATGATATATTTCATTTGGTGCAATTATAATAATGTTCATATATCGGTCTTTCTGGAGGCATATAAGATTTTAGGCTTTATTAGCGTATCTTTGTTAATTATACAATATATCGGCAAGTGCGTAGGCGTCTCTGCACTCCATGCCCGACAAGCTACTGAGCGCTACTATAAAAACATATGTATCTTCACTTGAGCTATAAATATGTCTATTGTAATGTATTTAAAATGAAGCTCTTATTTCTATCTTGCTTAAGACTTATAAAACATTTGTGTTTATTAACGAATTTACGTGAAATAAACATTGATCTGAGAGAGAGTTGCTCTGTCGTTCAGTCTGTACGGGGTGGGAGCTCCGTAATTTTTAAAATACAATAATCTTCATTAGAAATTTAAATATGTCTATAGTAAAGTGTTTAAAGTGAAGCTTATATGTCTGTCTTTCTTGAGACATATAAAACATATATGTTTACTAACGAATTCACGTGAAATAAACATTGTTCTGAGAGAGTCCTATAAGTCAAACAATCCTATAAGTAAAACCTATAGTCCTATAAGCCTATAAGCCTATAGTCCTATATAACCTAAGTCCTATAAGTCAAACAATCCTTGTAAATATTTATTGTATGTATGTACCTTACCTAAATAAAATTGTATTGTATTGTATTGTATAGAGTTGCTCGGTCGATCGATCTGTCCAGGGTCGGAGCTCGGCTCTTATAAAAGTACACGTATCTTCGGTTTAAATTTAAATATGCCCATGGTAAGTAAGTAAGTAATTATCAAAAGAAGGCACCAAACCGGGAAGGCTATGTAGCACCATCAAATACGCAAAATAATCAGAGGGCGCTAAATATCACCAAGGATGCCAATACGAGAACAAAAACGCATAAGGCGAACGATATCAAAAGTATCCGAGTCACCAAGAATTCTATCGAGGGACAGGTGGCCGCGAGGGGCGGTTGGAAAGCAAGACGCACGCTCGTCCTGGAAGTCAGGACATTCAAGAAGGACATGCACGACCGTAAGAGGGACAATGCAACTAGGACAATAAGGAGCAGGGCGGCGCTCCATCAAGTGACCATGGGTTAAGCGAGTATGGCCAATACGCAACCTCGCCAGAGCTGTTTCCCACCGCCGGTTACGGTGGAAGGAGGACGGCCACGAGGAAACACAACATTTAAGAGTACGTAGCTTGTTACCAGTAACAGACAACCAAGAAGCCTGCCAATGGGTAAGGACTGAGGAATGGATAACCGGGTAAAAGTCGGAATACGGAATGCCTTTACGAGAGATGGGACAAGAGCGGACAGCTTCCTTAGCGGCAGCATCCGCACGCTCATTTAAAGACACACCAATATGGCTGGGAACCCAACAAAACTCAACCGACTTAAATTTACTGTGAACGAGAAACAGCCAATGCTGGATCTCGACAACTACTGGATGAACCGGATTAAAGGACCCGAGAGCCATGAGGGCACTACGAGAGTCAACAACAACCACAAAGGAAGACTGACAACGAGAAAGCAGGAGACGAAGAGCATAGAGAATAGCATAAAGTTCCGCTGTAAAGATGCTAGTCTCCCGAGGCAAGCGACACATATAAGTGCGATCAGGAAAAACAACAGAGTAGCCAACACCGTCCGCTGACTTAGACCCATCGGTGAAGACAGAAACGGAGCGGGAGTGAGAAGAAAAGTGCTCCATGAAAAGGCGTTTTAGAACCGTAGGAGGGGTAAAAGCTTTAGGGATACGGGTCAAGGATGTACAAAACTGCGGAAGAGGGACCCTCCACGGGGGCAAAGAAGGAACAACACGAGGAGAAACATCAGAAATACGAACGGAGAGAGAATCCTGTAGGCGAGATAACCGGACAGAAAGAGGGAGGTGGTGAAGAGGAACAGGAACCGCAGGAGGGGTAAAAGTTAAAGCACGACAGAGGCGAGAGGAAGGATGTTGCAAGGACCGCGCAAGATAGCGAAGACAGTAGCGATCACAGCGGTCCTGGAGAGACAGGAAGCCAGTGTCAACATATAAGCTAAGGATGGGAGTCGAACGAAAGGCACCAGAACTGAGGCGCAACCCAGTATGGTGCAAAGCATCAAGATGGCGAAGAGTAGAAGGAGAAGCAGACGAGTAAGCAGGGCAACCATAATCGAGCTTAGACAGGACGAGAGAGGAATGTAAAGCAAGGAGAGTGCGCCTATGTGCCCCCAAGAAGTATGGGACAAGACCCGAAGGAGGGTAAGGGCCTTAGAGCACTCAACACGGAGGTAAGAGATATGGGGAAACCAAGACAAACGAGTGTCAAGGAATAACCCCAAAAGCTTCGTGGAATCTTTGTATTCAAGGGGATGACCATAAAGTGACAAAGAGGGACGAAGAACAACCCGTTTCCGCGTAAAAGTCATGGCACAAGTCTTAGAAGTAGAGAACTTGAAGCCATGACCTGTGGCCCAAGACGACACGGCATCAATTGCAAGTTGAAGCCGGCGTTGAAGGAGAGGCGAATCATCACCCTGACAACAAAGGGTAAGATCATCGACATAGAGAGTGGAGAAGACACCAGAAGGAAGAGAGGAAAGAAGACCATTGAGGGCAACAAGAAAAATAGTAGTGCTCAGAACACTACCCTGGGGCACACCTTCGTATTGCTGAAAAGAGGGAGAGAGAGCGGTACCAAGGCGCACCCGAAAGGAACGACGAGAGAGGAAGCTGCGGAGAAAGAGAGGGAGATGACCACGAAGGCCAAAAGAATGAAGTTGAGATAGGATATGATAACGCCAAGTGGTGTCGTAAGCCTTTTCTAGGTCAAAAAGGACGGCAACAACGGAGGTCTTCGCAGCAAAAGCAGTACGAATATAGACCTCCAAGTTCACCAGGACATCTGTCGTGCTGCGGCACTTGCGGAAACCAAATTGAGAAGGGGAGAGGTGGTGATGGTGTTCCAGGAACCACATCAGACGAACGTTAACCATACGTTCAAAGAGTTTGCAGACACAACTTGTGAGAGCAATAGGGCGAAAGTCCTTAGGGGAAGTACCCAGAGACCCCGGTTTGCGAACAGGGAGGACAACGGCATCGAGCCAGTCCTCAGGGACTGACGACGACTCCCAGATCCAATTATACAGACTCAGTAAATACTGAGACGTGCTCGGAGGGAGATGGCGAAGCATCTCATAATGAATACCATCGGAGCCCGCCGCCGTAGAACCGCAGAGGGCCAGGGCAGAACGAAGTTCAGAGAGAGAGAAGGGATCATTATAGGGAAGCTGAAGATGAGTGCAGAAATCTAAAGGACGAGACTCAAGGACAGGTTTACGAAGAAGGAAAGATTGGGGAAGATGAAGACCAGAGCTAACAGAAGAAAAGTGGGAACCCAGTTCGGAAGCGACCTGCAACGGGTCCGCCACAAGAGTATCATGGAGGTGAAGGACCGGTGAAACATCGGGAACGAACTTACCTGCTATCTTGCGGATACGCTTCCAGATCTGGGCCAGAGGGGTTTAGGACGTAATTGTTGAGACATAAGATGCCCAACATTCACGTTTAGCCGTACGGATGGCCCTACGGGCCACCACACTCGCTTTCCGAAAGAAAAGAAAAGAATCGGTCGTCTGCCTACGGCGGTGCCTCTTCCAGGCTGCACGCTTACAGCGGACAGCCCGAGCACAGTCCGCATTCCACCAGGGAACGCACTTCTGTGGACCCCGAGAGGAAGAGCGAGGAATAGAGCGGAGGGCAGCGTTGAAGAGAGTGTCATGAAAAAGGAGGAGAGCGCGAGAGAGAGGCATAAGGGAGAGGTCAGAGAGAGCAGCACTGAGGGTAAATAGGGTCCAGTCTGCCTTAGCAAACTGCCACCTAGGGAAAGAGAGGGAAGGGCGAAAAGAGAAAAAGGAAACAAGGATGGGGAAATGATCACTTCCATGGAGGTCATCAAGAACCTGCCACGTGAAATCTAAGTAAAGAGAAGAAGAGCAGAGAGAAAGATCAAGACAAGAAAGGGTGCGAGTCCGAGAGTCCAAATGAGTGGGCTCACCAGAATTCAGAAGAGACAGGGAAGAAGATAGGAGAAACGGCTCAAGGAGGCGACCCCGGGTATTCGTCAGAACGTCACCCCAAAGAGAATGACGACAATTGAAGTCACCCAGCAGGAGCACAGGCTCCGGCAAGGAGTCTAGGAGGTGTTTCAAATCAGGAAGAGAGAGCGGGACACTCGGGGGAAGATAAATGGAACAAACTGTGTACCATTTCCCCACAAAGATACGAGCAGCAGAACAATGGAGAGGCGAAGGAAAAAGTAAAGGAACAAAGGGAACATCTGCACGAATCAAGAGAGCAGAAGAATTAGAAGCCCCAGCAATGGCTAGGGGGGGGGGAGAGAAAGGAATAGCCACGAAAACGACCAGGACGAGCACCAAGCATTGGCTCCTGGAGACAGACACAAAGGGGCGAAAACCGCGAAATCAGAAGTTGGAGTTCGAGGAAATTGGCGTAATAACCTCTAAAGTTCCATTGAAGAATGGACAACGACGAGAAGAGAAAGGACAAAAACAGAGAACAAGGAAGAAACAAAGGCGAAAGAGCAACAGAGCACGTTAAAGAATATCAGGGTCGGGATCAGGGTCAGCAAAGTCAGGGTTAGGGGGCATGGGTAAACTGAGCAAAGACGGAGGGAAGGAAACGGGAGAACAGATAAGAGGTGGGGGGGCGGGGTCCGGAGGAGGAGGAGGAAGAGGAGGAGACAACGGAGAGGAGCAGTCAAGGACAGCAGCAGGAAGAGGGGGAGTAGAAAGAGGGGAGCGCACCTCAGCAAGAGCAGCAACCGAAAGGGAAGCAGGGGCCAAAGAAACCCCCAAAGCAGGAACAGGGGGCGCAATCACTGAAACGGGAGGGGAAGGAGCAACAGAACCAGAAGTAGGAGCTGAGGAAGAAAGCGAAGCCTTCTTACCCGCCGGGGAAGAGGAAGGAGAGGAGCCAGGCTTTCGCTTCTGACTTAAAGAGACCGGTGTCCCAGCAACTACGTACCGGGCAACGGATTCCAGTGTCTCAACAGGAGAAGCCGAACGAGAGCACAAACGACGGCCGTTACGAGAGCGATGGACATCCGCCCGCACCGACAGGCGGTGGGGAGAGCCGATAGATGGAGGAAGAGGATGGGAAGGAGGATCGGAGGGGGACGAGGAAGAAGACACAGGAGACACGACAGACCAGGTAGAAGGAAAGGGAACCCCAGACAGAGGACCAGGAGGAGGATCCTTCGGGAGAGAACCCAAAGGAACAAAGGAGGGGGCAGTGGGCGCATCAGGGTCCAAGGCCCGGAAACGGTTGTGAGTCTGAGGAAGGCGGGAAGGACGAGGAGAGGAAGAGCGCAACACGCGAGCATAAGAGATATTAGCAAAAGGCGGGAGCCGGCGAACCTGGCGCCTCGCCTCAGGAAAAGATAAACGCTCCCGGTGCTTCAGGTTAAGGACGGCCGCCTCAAGCTTGTAATGGACACAGGCACGGGAGAAGGTAGGATGGGCCTCACTGCAGTTGAGGCAGCGAGCTTGGGGAGAAGTGCACTCCGACTTAGAGTGACCTTCACTCCCACACAAAGGACAGAGAGAGACAGTCCCAGAGCAGCAGAGGGCACCATGCCCAAACCTCCAGCACTTGTTACAAAGTCGAGGAGAAGGAATATACTCCTGGACAGAGCACCTAGCACCAGCAAGAATGACAGAGGATGGAAGGGTCCTACCATCAAAGGTGATCTTCACAACGCGAAGGGGTTGACGGCGACGACCACGAGGGGGACGAGTAAACGAGTCAACCTGGAGGACAGAATGGCCTTGGGCATCAAGGATATGCTGAATATCATCGTGGCAATCCTGCAGATTCCGACCACCGGTTGCAACATGGGGTGGGAGGAGAATACTGCCAACACTGGCATTCATCTGAACGTTCTTGGAGACCCGAACAGGGATCTCGCCAAGGCAAGATAAGGCAACCAAGCGGGAAGCCGCATCCTGAGAAGGAGCAGCAACGACACGTGTACCGAGATGAGTGGGGTTGAAAGTAACAGACGCATCCACGGAATCTACAAGATGCCGATGGAGGGAGAAATCGTCAGGAGGCGCAGAATCAAGAGGGAGGAGATCAAAGTATTTGGCCAATGAAGCAGGACCAAACAAGGCCTGATACGCATCAGCACAGGAAGGAATCGAGCGAGTGCGGTTGGGGCGTGAACGGCGTTGAGAACCCCTAGAGAGAGAGGGGTCAAAAGGTGCAGTAGTCACAACGAAAGACTTAGCAACACCTGGGGACGAAGTGGTCACCACCGGGGGCTGGAGGCTCGACCCAACCACAGAGGAGGGAGGGGAGCTGGGGGAAGAAGTCAGGACGGTCAAAGGAGGAGCAAGGTCGGGGCCCAACGCAGCGGGAGCTACAGAGCCTGGTCTTCCAATACAGGCCGACTCGGGGGCTTGGTCGCCCACCGCACGAGCCTGAGAGGGTACAACGGAAACATTCAACGACAGAGATGAAAAGTGACAAATTCATCCACGAATGTGCCCCCATACCCACCATGGAGCCACAATTAGAGGCAGGACACCCAACAGGAAGCTATCGCCGATCATGCTGGGGCCCCCTAGGGGTGCGTCGTGAGTATACGCCCCACAAACGCCACCTTAAGAACCATCAGTCCGTCGAGATCGGGTTCAGCGACGAAAAGGGGATTGACAATAAAAGGTTTCCCTCGCTCGAGACGTTGGGTACTACAGTTCTACGGGTGCAAGAGTATGCCTCCTCAAGCACCCGGGCGTCAAAATAGAAGAAGTCCAAAGAAATAATCCAAAACAAGCAAAAGGTCGGCAGGAAACGACAAGCAGATAGGAGAAGAGGGGGGAGAAAAATGAAACATAAAAAAAAGGAAAAGCGATCCGGCACAATTGGAGAAGACAGCAGCAGGAGTGCAAGGCCAGAAAAGGACAGAGGACTGCCCAACGGAGCATCACACTCCGGCAGCCGTCCACCAAGCTTCCTCACGACGCCAACGGGCCGGATGGGGAGGGGGCCATGGCTCACTAGTGGCATTCTCAACTCAATCAACAAGAAACAAGAATATGAAAAGAAACTTAGGATTGGCCTAGTTTCAAAGGAAGTAGCTAAAAGGTACTCATCAATGCTTACCAGTATCATAAGAAAGGCAAAACTTGCATATTATGTGAATAGATTCAATGAAGCAAAAGGCAACATGAAAAGCACTTGGAAAACAATCTCTAGTATCCTAGGAACTAAACAACACTCACATAACCAAATAAAACTCTACAAGGATGGGGATATACCGTCAACTGATTTAGAAATGGCAAATGAATTTAATAGTTTCTTTTCATCGGTTGGTGCTAATCTTGCCAGTAAAATCCCACAGACTCAGACACATATTAACACATATATCTCAGGCAGCTATCCAAACTCTCTTCTCCTTTCACCAATTAGCCCGGCAGATGTTGTGTCCATCATACACTCTCTAAAAACCAAGGCAGGGAACACCAGTGAAATTCCGTCTATTGTGTACAAGAGAGCCTCCCATGCCCTTGCCCCACCCATAGCCCTACTGTTCAACAAATCTATAGTGTCACACCTTCCCTCATATCCTCAAAAAAGCAAGAGTAACGCCAGTCCATAAAGGAGGCAATCCGGCGGACATAAACAATTATAGACCAATATCAAATCTACAAATTCTATCAAAAATATTTGAAAAAATTATTTACAAACAGCTCTATTCCTACCTCGTAAAATTCGACATACTCAGCCCCTGCCAGTTTGGCTTCCGGTCCCAAAAGAGCAGCAACGATGCAATCATTAGTCTCCTTGACGTTATCTACTCAGCCCTTGACAAAAATGAGTTTCCGATTGGACTCTTCATTGACCTAAGAAAAGCCTTTGATACTGTTAATCACAACTACCTCTTACTTAAACTCCAGCATTATGGAATCGAGGGCCTTGCCCTTGACTACATCCGATCCTATCTTAGTGACAGACACCAATATGTAACCATCAATGATACAACTTCTTCCACTCTACCAATTACCGTTGGAGTGCCACAGGGCAGTATCTTAGGACCTCTTTTATTTCTTATATATATAAACGATCTGCCTAATGTCTCTAATATTCTCAAACCTATATTGTTTGCTGACGATACCACCCTTATCTATTCAGACCTCAACCCACATACACTAAATAATGTTGTGAATAATGAATTAAAAAAAGTCCACTTATGGATGTCAACGAACAAACATTAAACATCGAAAAGACTTACTACATCATATTTGGAAGCAAATCATCAAATGCAATTCAGCTACAGATAGACAACATTAACATCAGTAATAAAAATGATGGCAAGTTTCTTGGCCTATTCCTAGACAAGAGACTCAACTTCAGCACCCACATTCAACACATAATTAAGAAAGTCTCTAAGAAAGTTGGTATACTCTCCAAAATCAGATATTATGTTCCTAACTCTGCTCTCCTCTCACTATATTATGCCTTAATCTACCCCTATCTTAATTATGGTATCTGTGCATGGGGGTCTACCACTGCAAACCACCTTAAGCCCATCATCACACAGCAAAAATCTGCTATCAGAATAATAACTAACTCTGCTTTCAGATAACACTCAGCTCCCTTGTTTAAATCCCTAAACTTGCTAAATATTAACTCCACACATTCTCTTGTGCGAACTACATTTACAAAACTCTGTTCTTAAATGCAAACCATGCTCTGAAACTCTCCCTGGAGAGATGTAATAGGACCCATTATCACCACACCAGAAATAAATATCTCTTTGATATCCCCAGGGTCAAACTTATTCTGTGTAAACACTCTATGCGGGTCCGTCTAATTACCACAAGCTACACAAGCTTCAGAAAGCTTCCTGGCAATACGTTAGTAATGAATAAATATATGTTATGTTAAATTAGGCTGACCTAACCTAACCTAACCTAACCTATCCTAACCTAACCTAACTTAACTAAACCAAACCTAACCGAAGCTTGGATCGTCGACTTGATTTGGTGTCACCAGCTTTTTATTTTCGTCTAATTTCTTTATAAAAAGATACTTTTTCAGATTAAAATTATGATTTTTCGTGTTGGACATTCAGCACTAACATTATAATGAGTAAATATATCATATTTATTCATTACTAACGTATTGCCAGGAAGCTTTCTGAAGCTTGTGTAGCTTGTGGTAATTAGACGGACCGCTCTATGCAAATTAAGGGACCTAGTCTATGGAACTCACTCCCTAGTGAATTGAAAAACTGTAAAACTTTTGCCTTATTTAAAAGCAAAACCAAAAAGTACCTAATTTCATCTTGTTAGTTTCCTACACTGAGCTTTAAATTTGCTCTGTACCTAGTGTTACCCAATCTCCTAATTTTTATGTAGTATCAAACAACCTTATCATTGCTGTCTTCTTTTATGTGCTAGCCATATGCTGTATTGTGACTACCAATTTTTGTCAACTACCATTCAAGCTGTCATTGCAATCAATCTTATATTGTGTCTGCTGTATTGTGCTTACCAATTTTTGTCAACAACCATTCAAGCTGTCATTGCAATCAATCTTAGCTACCTATGTGCTTTAATATACTGTACCTACAATTTTCTCTCATCTTCTTTTTTTCACTCCATGGAACTGTTATCATTTTTTTGTCTATAAATTTTGCAAGTATTTACCTACTTAAAATTTTCTTAGATTAAGGACCTGCCCTAAATGCTGCGCGTACTAGTGGCTTTACAAGACTGTAATTACCATATTATGTATCCTCACATTCCCAATGTACCTTCTTGTATATAAATAAATAAATAAATAAATAAATAAATAAATAAATAAATAGCCTGTATATAAACTAGAAATCCACCATTCTGTTTGTAACTCATCTTGCATGTTTGCCCAAAATGCTATGTGTATTAGTGGATTTAGTTACTGTATGTACTAGCTGTATGTATAAATCCAACATTATGTTTGTAACTCATCATCTATGTATGTACTTTTCCTGAATAAAAATTTGATTTTGAATTTTGAAATTTGTATGTACTTTTAAATAAATAAAAATTATTTATGAATTTATTTTGTTATTACACTCTCTCTTTTAAACTGGTTGGGAGGCATACAAATTTTAATTAAATTTTAGTAATTTAATTAATTTAGCATTCCCAATAATTAGGAAACCAGCGATAGGAAATCTCATAAATGCACCTCACAATATAAACTGGGAATCTGAACTCAACAATACACAGGATATAAATTCATATTGGATATAAACTGCCAAAAGATTAAAACCTTTGGCTCACAAGTGGCATACTTAAAGCAATTGCAATCAATTGCAATTGATTGCAAATTACTGGTGACACTCTATTACTCCCTCATCTATCCATATCTCAACTATGGCATTTGTGCTTGGGGTTCTACTACCCAAAATCATTTACGTCCTCTAATTACTTAACACAAAGCTGCTATTAGGACAATATCCAACTCTAGCCCCAGACATCACTCGGTACCCCTACTCAAATCTCTGAATATGTTAGATATTAAGTCATTGCATGTGTATTATACATATATAAAACGCTGAACTGTAATGCCAATCCTGACCTCTAAAGATTCATTGAAGGTTGTAACAGAACCCATGAGCACCACACCAGAAATAAATACAGTTTTGATATTCCTAGAGTACGACTTAATCATACTAGAAATGCTCTTCAAATCAAGGGACCCAGAATGTGGAATGATCTTCCCAACCATGTTAAAGACAGTACCTCTCTCAACCAGTTTAAGATAAAAATGAAGCACTACCTAATAAATTCCCTGTAACCTACCTTACCCCTCTGTTGTCAACCCATGTTTTTTTTTTTTTTTTTTTCAAAATAACGCTGTTTGAATGTAATTTTCTGTAATAATTTGTAATTGTATTTGTGCTGCTTTTTCAACCATGTTCCCCCCCCCTCTTTTACCTCTATTTTTATTTTTTCTCAACACATTTTATTCTTTTTACCCATTAGTTTTAAGCTTTAGTCATTAATGTTTTTCCTGCCCGAAACGCTTTGCGTAATAATGGCTTTAGGCATTGTATGTACTAGCTCTATCTATTAACCCAACAAACTTTGTAAAATCTCTTGATGTATGTACCTTACCTAAATAAACATTTATTTATTTATTTATAATTAACAAGAAACACGAATATGAAACAAAACATAGAATTGGCTTAATTACAAAAGAAGTTAAGAGATACTCATCAATGCTTATCAATATAATATGATGAGCCAAAGCTTCCTTTTATGAGAATAGATTTAAAGAAGCAAAAGGAAATATGAAAATGAAAAAATCCACAAGGGCCGTGACGAGGATTGAACCTACATCTGAGAGCATCCCAGACACTGCTTTAATCGACTGAGCAACGACATGGATAAGGGCCTCGTCACGGCCCTTGTGGATTTGTTCATTTGATGCATCACGCTATTGTGATTTCTTTGTGTAGTGAAATATGAAAAGTACATGGAAAGCCATCTCTAACATCCTAGAGTCTAAACAACAATCACATAACAAGCAGATAAAACTCTCCAATGATGGTTACACACCTGCAACAGACTTAGATATTGCAACTGAATTTAATAGCTTTTTTTCATCAATTGGAACAAACCTTGCCAGAAAAATCCCAGAGACCCAGACACATGTTACTACAAATCTCACAGGCAACTGTCCTAATTCTTGTTGACAGAGCACTTGGGCTCTGTCAACAAGCTGTTCTACCTCTTAAGAGGTAGACTATATTGCTCTGGACTCTATACATTCCTATCTCAGTGACAGACATGTACATGTGGTCATCAATAGCATAACCGTCCTTACTTTACTCACTTGAACATAGGGGTGCCACAGGGCAGCATCTTGGAACCTCTCACATTTCTTATATACATCAATGATGTGCCAAATGTTTCTAGCATTCTTAAACCTATACTATTTGCAGACGATACTACCATTGTCTATTCTCACCCTACCCACACACACTAAATAATATTGTCAACAGTGAATTAAAGTCCACTCATGAATGTCAACCAATAAACTTACACTAAACATAGAAAAGACATTCCACAGTTTATTTGGTAGTAAATTATCAAATCAGATTCAACTTCAGATAGACAATGTTAACATTATCCATAAAAATGATGGGAAGATGACCAAATCACACGCCATTAGATGAGGAGATGACGACATTTCGGTCCGTCCTGGACCATTATCAAATCGATATTATCATGGTCCAGGATGAACCGGGATGTTGTCGTCTCATCTTCTGGTGTGTGGTTTGGTCATCATAGTCTTAAGATTAATTTGATTGTTGAACTTCTTACCAAACAAAAACCAGAAAACCTTCTTACCAGTCTGTAAAACGTCTTGTCGATGTTAAGGGTAAGTTTGTTAACAGTTAATTTAATGGACTTAATTTTGTTCAGTATGCACCGTGTCATTTAGAATAAGTGGGTTAGCGTGTGAGAAAATATGAAGATTGTTTCTTCATGTGATGAAGAGAAAATATGAAGGTATTTGGATTATATATATATATATATATTATATATATATATATATATAATATATATATATATATATATATATATATATATATATATATATATATATATAAGAAAAACGAGTGGACCAAGTATGCTACCCTTGCAGAATGCCAACGTTAATTGAGAGCTTTTATTGGTCCTGACGCCACACTGTATTATCACACGAGGATAACCTCAATAAATTCCTCTCCCTGTGTGATCTAACAAACTGACCCTATTAGTGCCTCAACTTAATTATCCCATTGTTACCAATAATGTATGTTATTAACAGGAGTTAACTAAGTTCTATAAGATATTGTTACTGTAGGTGGACAGTGACCTTGTATGTTAAGATAATTGTCAAGTAAATTAATAATATTAATAATAATTTATTCACAAGCAAGTACAATGGGTTGGTGAGATTACATAAGATTGGTATTTTTACATTCTTGTAAGGTCACTAACACGCACAGTGTTTCCTGCAAGTTCTATAACATATAGTTACTGTGAGTGACCAGTTACTTTGTATGTTGAGATAATTGCCAAGTAAGTTCTATAACATTTCTAATTACTGAGAGTGGACAGCGACTTTTTATGTTGAAACAATCGTCCAGTTCTATATACTGTAATATAATTAAAAGGTAATAGGTAAGAGTCAAGTATTACACCATATTATATCTATAAATAATATGGGCCAATGATTGCAAATAAGCAAATAATAACTTCACATTCACATCCATCAACACAACACGAACCTAAACTGCCAATCAAAACAAACTATAGTGTTTTGGTTTGCCTAGATGACAAATTGCAAGCCGTGGTTTGGCCACAGGGCGGCAAAAACCGTAGCTCTTTGACCTTTAATATGTGGCTAGTAAAAAATTCTTGACAATGTGAATATTCTATTAGTTTCTACCCGAATCCAAGGCAAGAAATGCACGACTATATAAAAAGTTCCGATACTTGTGGAACAAAGTTTGCATACACAGTTAAAGGAGGTAAATCTTTGTGTCTTGTTTGCCAAGTGCCATTCAGTCATTACAAAGCCAAGAACTTGAAACGCCAGTATGAACCCAATCACAAAAACTTTTCATATGATTATCCACCTAAATCAGACTTTAGGAAAAATAAGTGAAATGAGTTAAAATCATCAATAAATAGCCAGCAGACACTGTTGACATTATTCAGTAAGGAAGCTGTGGCTCTCAAATGGTTCTCCTGCAGCTCTCAAACATCTTAGGTTTATCATTTGCAGCTCTTACAGTAAGCAAGTTCGGCCACCCTGCCATAAAGGCTACTCTTATACCTGGTAAAACAGGCCTATAATAATCATACACACTAATTATGCAATGATTAAATTTAGACATATCTACAAATTAATAATCATTACACTGTAATTTATAGTTAGAAATACTTATTAATCAAAGATATTGAGAATAATGCAAATATAGACATCTGATGTAAATACTAGCAGTAATTAAGCCTAGGCTAACTATATTCAATGAAATACTAAAAAAAAAATTTAAATTCTAGTCATGGTAGTATACTATAAATGAAAAATGTCACTTTATAAAATGGGTTAATACAAGTGGCAGAGTCAGGCTAATATTATTGTCAGATAAGATAATATAATTGCCAGTATTCAAATATAATTGTGTCAGGATAATATATTTACCAGCACGCTAATGTAGCTGCCAGTGTCAGGCTAATATAATTGCCAGTCAGGGTAATATTACTGCTAGTTAAGATAATATAACTGCTAGTCAGGGGGTAATATAATTGCCAGTCAGACTCATTTAATTGAGTCAGGTTAATATAATTGCCAGTCAAGCTAATGCAATTCTCAGTCAGGATATACGTAATATAATTGCTAATCAGTATAATATTATTGCAGGTTAAGATAATATAATTGTCAGTCAGGATAATATAACTGCTATAACATAAATATCTCAGTCTGGCAAATATTATATAACAGCTGAGTAATATATATTACTATATATCGTTGGGCTAGAGAAAATATATTTTTCCAACAAAGAAAATTATAAATGCCAGTCAGGCTAATATGACTACTGAACTAAGGTTAGCCTTTTATCAGTATCTATCTTAATGCACACAATAATACAGGGGTTAGATCACTATAACTACTGTGGATAGGTCAGACTACTAAAAATATCTGATGCAAATATAAATGAAGAGGTTTAGTTGAAATAAATTCCAGTCTATATATATTTGTTAATGATTTATATATCTCAGTCATTAAGCAAAATAAAAAAATAATTTTAATATTTCATAAAAATAGTACAATAGTATATATATAAAACCACAGTTAAAAGTTAACAAATCAACTAGAGTGCTTTTGGCTTCCTTTCAAGCCTTCAACTGTGGTGGCAGTGATGGCACTGCCAATGCCAGCACTGTGGCTGTGAAATATTGCCACGTTTGTTCTGTGGCAGAGAAGAAAGTGGAACGGAAGCTATGAGGTACACAGATATCAAAGAAGACAATTGGTACCAGTTGTAGATACACGATCATGACGACAGAAAGGAAAATAGGGCAGGGGTTGGAGAGTGAGAAACAAGTTATAGTGAAATAGCAACACCATGTTTTTGAATACAGTATATGGAATTGGGTAAGCTAAAACAGTATAAAAATATATAATGAAATAATTGGTTGCAGCTATGGAGAGTGCAAGATATTTTCCTGATAAAGTTAACAATTTCCAACAATTTTAAAATTGTAAAAATGGTATTATAAGTTAATGAACTAATATGTGCTTTATTATACATTACACTTAAAACATTTTCCGATTTATCTCTCACACTCAAAATGTTTAACCAATCACCCAAATGCACCATCTTGTGAGTTTTCATATTACAAAGATGACTGAATCTCTTCCAAAACTCTGGACACTCATGAAGGTTTATCATTCAAATGCACTAACATGTGTGCTTTTATACCGTTACGTGACTTGTATAATCTGCCACATTTATCACACTCAAAAAGCCTTTCTTCTGTATGTACTGACATGTGACTTATTATAGAGCCACGAGCTCTAAACCTTTTGCCACACTCATCACACTCAAAAGGTCTTTCATCATTGTGCATCATCATGTGAGTCTTCATACTGCCAAGGTGTCTGAACCTCTTCCCACACTCTGGACACTTTTGAGGTTTTCCACCCGAATGCACTAACATGTGACGCTTCATATTTCCAAGATGAGTAAATACCTTCCCACACTCTGGACACTTATGAGGTTTTTCAGCCAAATGCACTAACATGTGATGCTTCATACTTCCAATATGAGTAAATACCTTCCCACACTCTGGACACTTATGAGGTTTTTCACCCGAATGCACTAACATGTGACGCTTCATATTTCCAATATGAGTAAATACCTTCCCACACTCTGGACACTTATGCGGTTTTTCACCCAAATGCACTAACATGTGAGTCTTCAAACTTCCAAGGTGTCTGAACCTCTTCCCACACTCTGGACACTTATGAGGTTTTCCACCCGAATGCACTAACATGTGAGTCTTCATATTTCCAAGACGAGTGAATACCTTACCACACTCTGGACACTTATGAGGTTTTTCACCCGAATGCACTAACATGTGACGCTTCATATTTCCAATATGAGTAAATACCTTCCCACACTCTGGACACTGGTGAGTCTTCATCTTCTTTATGATAGGTGCAGTTTGTGGGAAGGTTTTCTCCTCGGATGACTGCATGAGTGTTGATGCTGGGTGACGCCTCACGGTGGGGCGTCAATGTTAAGTCTTAGGCAAGGCTTGAGTGTTGTTTCTTAGGCTGTTGTAGAGTTAGACTTGATGTGGGCACTTGAAGGTCAATGGTGGGCTTCTTCTTTATGATAGGTGCAGTTTGTGGGAAGGTTGTTGTGTTGATTTAGGGACGACGACGATCGTACGTGGGAAGGTTTTATGCTCATGTCTGGACACTCACCGTCCCGTGTTGTGATAATGGCGGCGACGCTCACCTAGGCGTTCCAGTGTTCTTTCTGGTGCCACACATTATTTTTCCTACTTCTTACTTTTGTTTGTAACTGGTTTTCTACATTTAAGTCTTAGGTTTTCCTCATTTTTTTTCAAATTAAAGAATATGCTTGCAATTTATTTATAAAAATATAATGGTACACGTTTATATACTTTCTGAAGGAAACATTGCTCCCATGGTGAATGCACTACTTTGCATTTAAATTTTGCCCTGAGGGGCAAGTTGGTTGCGTGTTGGACGCGGTCGTGTTTGGGTGTGTTTTGAGTGAGCTCCCGCGGAGGTGGCCGGTGTCATGGCGGCGGCTGGAGGCGCACATGGCGTCTCTCGTACAACCATCGACGATACCTTAGAAGATGTTGGAAAACCATTACTGCATACCACAAAATTGAATCCTGAACGTCACCCGGTCATAGAAGAGGACCCCGAAGGAGAATTCATAGACAGCAAACACCATAGTAAGGCAAACAGACTGGAGGCAAAGCGCCGCCATTTATCAGAGGTAAACAGAAATGAGGCCGACGCCACGCGGCCTCAATATCCACACCCACCGCTCAACCAAGGTAGGCCAAGCTCTTCGGAGTTACAAACCTTTATCATTGCTTTTGAGGGCGAAAATGAGAATATTTTCCGAAATAGTAGGGCACAAAGCATCCTATATAATGCCATTCCCCACAAATTCGGAATCGACGTGCACGATATCAGACCAAACAAACTAAAGAACCTGATCGCAGTGGATCACAAACACAGCGCGGAACTGGAGATTTCAAACATTACTGACATCTGTGGTTACAAAGTTAGGTGCTATAAACCACTAGGAGACAGATTAGTGAAATATGTAATCCGGCATGTTGTAGACATCAGCGCAGAAGACATTAAGGCACAACTCGACACAAATGGCATCCCACTCTATGAAATAAAAAAATTTATGCGACGAACGAACGGAGAACTGAGTGATACAGGCACCGCCCTGCTTACTTTTCTGGACTACGTTCCCCCTGATAGGATTTGGTTAAACGGCTTCCTCCACAAACTAGAGGTGTATGTTCCGCGTCCCACCCAATGTTTT